>NC_080833.1:154560223-154742390 GCF_030435755.1 Ochotona princeps | reverse complement strand
GGAGCAGTAGCCTACTGACTAAAGTCGACACCTTTGCAAGTGCCAGGATCCCACAGGGCTGCTTGCTCACTTGTATCCCGGCTGCTCCACTTCCCATCCAGCTTCTTGCTTGTGACCTGGGGAAGCAGTCAAGGCCAGCCCAAAGCCTTGCGGCCCTGTACTGGCATGGGGGACCTAGAAGCTCCTGGCTCAGTTCCAACTGTTGCAATCACTTGGAGTAGCTCAGCAAATGAAAGATTATTCTGTCTCCTCATCCTCTCTGTAAATCTGACTTTACAGTCAGAATATTTTTTTAAAGATTTATTTATTTTTGGGGGGAAGTCAGACATGTAGAAAGGAGAGAGGACAATCTTCTGTCCAATGATTCCCTCCTCAAAGTTTTCCATCATTTAGGGACCAAGTGATTTCTAGAAAAGCCATAATGTTGAGAGTACTTCCGAAGTTATTTACTGTTACGGCGTGGTAGAGAAACTGACACGTGCGTTGGACTAGACTAGACGTTAATTTGTCAGCATTGGCCAGCAACATTCCTCGTGTAGACAAACGTGGGAGTAATGCTCAAATGCTCAATACCGAGATAGGAGAAGATCAGACAAGGATGAAAGTCTGGCGCTTCTCTGCCTCGTGGAGGTGTTTGAGGAAGTAGGAAGTGGGATGCTTCACAAAGTCCGTAAAAATGGAGTCAAAAGAGAAGTTTCCATACAGACTTGAAATCCATACGTTGGCTTTCATGAGCATTCTCCACAAACATTTTAAAGACTGGTTGAAAGAGACAGTGTATGTGAGTTCTATAGCTCACCAATGTTAGGAAAAGTACACCTGTTACTGGTTAAGTACCCAACTTGTGAGAATTCCATAATTTTTAGCTTGTATTTTCTGCCTTCTGGCTAGATGTGTTTTGGATTTTTATTCTTTGGACTGCTGTGGGTAAAAAGTGGGAAATTGATCAAATTAGACAATGGACCTACTTATTAGCTCTAGAGGAAGTCTAACTACAATGAAAATTAGACTTGTGGATTATTTGAGTTACAATTCCCTCACTTTTTTTTATGAAGTACGTTGCATTACGTGACAGTTTCATAGGCTCTGGGGTTCCCCCAACCCCTCCCCATGCCATCCCCCCATGGTGGATTGTTCCACCTTGTTGCAGTATTACAGTTCAAATTAAGTCAAGATTCTGTCATAGCAACCATGTAGTTTGCATAGTGTCCAGCATCTTATTGTCCAGATAAACTCCAGGTTTCTTGGGGAGACCATCTCTGGTCTGAAAATAGAGCTGGCAGAATATCATCCCAATCAATTAAAAGCCACAACAAAACATCAGCAACAATTTACAACATGATGGAGTTAATTGACATGGTATTGAGTAATCAGTACGTTAAAATGCAAGTTCTTAACCACATCCTGTGAGTACTTCATTGGCATTTCAATTTTCGTTTATACACGGAACCGGCTTGTATACACCTTAAAATGGCTATAGGGTACTATTCAGCTGTCTCGTGTCTATGTTCATTGGAGTATTTAGCAGTTTATAGTGTTAAAACATAATGTTGCTGAACTTGGCAGATTTTAGGATAGTCTAAACTGGCTTATAACTCTGACAAGACATTTGTTAACAGTTGAGGTGCAGAACAGTTTTAGGAGGGGTGTGCAGAGAAATCTTCAATGCTTTAGTGAGGAGTAACCAATCTTTGTGTCCTCCCTAGTAAGGTATGTGTGAGTCCACGCCGAACATTTCCTCCTGGTTCTAAGCTTTCCTTGTTGTTCTCTATCCTAATTTTTTTTTTGGGGGGGGTCTCTGCAGCGACCCTGATGGTCCTTGCAGGAGAGGGTGGGGATCCAAAGTTGGAACTAAGTAAGGATCAGAGAAAGCTCCTCTCCCTAGTCCCAAAGGAAGTTTACTGTTCTTCTGTTTCTGCAGACTGCTCAGGGCTCCTGGCTGTTGTTCCAATGACCTTGGATCCTGTCAGGAAGGATTTGGGCTTCTTCCATCCCATGTGGGAGATCCAGATGGGGGTGGATGACCTCAGAATTCTCAGGCTCCGAAGGCACTCCAATTCCCTGTGTTCTTCTTGGTGGTTGGGATGTAGTCCTTGGTGCCCGTAGTGATAGTCCTTGGTGAGGATGCGGGAGTCTACAGGGTTGGGATACAAGCCTCCTCCTGTCCACCTGCTCCACTCTGGGGTGCCCCCCTGCTCTGTGTGTACGACCTGTTAAGAGATTGTCAGGATCGCTCTTGATTCCCCCTATATGTCTTTGTAGTTTGAGTTACTTGTTCCATTCCTGACAGGTTATACTTCACGTCTTCCTCACATTCTAAGCAGATGGAAGATTTCTCTGCTCTCCCACCCCATTTCCAAGTAGCATAGGGTCTTAAAAGTATATCAGGTTTTACAATTCTTTGATGTAGATCATAAGCAGTTTGACTCACATTGATTGTTGGTTCATTGGTTACATCACAATATCTTAATGCATGAGCTACAGACTGTTTGGGCTTGGAATAATACTACATTTTACAGGTACTGTTTTTCGAACGGGCATCATTTCATCTTAAATTAAGGCAAATATGTGGTATCTAACCTTCTGGGATTGGCTCATTTCCCTTAGCATTATGGTTTCCAGTTGGGCCCATTTGGCCACAAAGAACTGCATTTTGTTTTTTTTTAATAGCTGAATAGTATTTCATGGAGTAGATGAACCATAGCTTTCTTATCCAGTCTTCTGCAGATGGGCATTTTGGTTGCTTCCATGTTTTTGCAATTACTGATTGTGCTGCTATAATCAAAGGGGTACATGTTGGTTTCTCATGAAACAAATGTTTTGGATGTATTCCTAGGAGTGCTATTGCTGGATCATACGGTATGTTGATTTTGAGTTGTTTGAATGTTCTCCATACTGAGAGTGCAATGGCCCGTGCTGCACCGATCCGAAACCAGGTGCCTGGAGCTACTTCCAGGTGTCCCATGTGGGTGCAGGGTCCCAAGGCTTTGGGCTGTCTTTGACTGCTTTCCCAAGCGACAAGCAGGGAGCTGGATGGAAAGTGGAGCTGCTGGGTTTAGAACCAGCACCCATACAGGATCCTTCAGCGTTCAAGGCAAAGACCTTAGCTGCTAGGCCACGCCGCCGAGCCCAGCTCTCTAATTTCTTTTCAATGTTTTGTTTCTAGGTTAGTCTATAAGTTTGCTGTTTTTATTTCTTTTGGAAATAACCTTTGTTTCACTGATCTTTCATGTTTTTCTCTTCATTTACTCGTTTGATCTTTATTTCTTTTAACTTTGGGATTTAGATTATTCTGCCTTCTCTAGATACCCAAAATGCACCTAACCTGTTTGAAACCTTTCCATTTTTTTATGTATGCATTTAATGCTTCAACCTTTACTTAGTATTTCTTTAGATGTCTTCTGTAAGTTTTGAAATGCTGTATTTTCATTTCATTCAATTTTTAAGTTTTCTTTTGGATTTCTTCCACATTTCTTCTTTGGATTTCAGGATCATAATATTTAATCTGCAGATGGTTTTGTTTTCAAGATTTATTTGAAAGGCAGATGTTACAAAGAGAAGATTTTCTGTCCACTGGTTCACTCTCCAAATGGCTGCAATGGCCGGAGCTGAACCAATCCCAAGCCAAGAGCCAGGAGCTTCTTTGAGGTCTTCCACACAGGTGCAGGGTCCAAGCACGAGAACTATCCTCCACTGCTTTTGCAGGCCATAAGCTGAGGGTTAGATGGGAAGTGAGGCCCCCGGAACATGAACCAGTGCCCACATGGATGCCGGTGTGCAAGGTGGAAGATTAGCCTCTTGAGCCACAGGGCCGGCCCCTCACTCTATGGCTTTATATTACCAAATTCGTCTGGATTTATATTTTTGTGATTAGAAAAGATATGATGTACTTTTTGTTGTGGTTTAATATGTGGTCTTAGAGGAAGTTTAGTGTATTCAAGTACATATTCTAAAGCTATTGCAATGAATGCTGTGTCAGTGTCTGTATACCCTAGAACTGTGGTTTTTCTTTTTGTTTTTTGTTTTTGTTTTTGTTTTTGTTTTTTTTGTGTTTTTTTTGTTTTTGTTTTTGTTTTTGTTTTTGTTTTTTTGCTTTACTGACATGTTAGTTGATTACTTAACTTCACTTTTCTTGATCTGGAGCTTGACTCTCCCTTTAGATATGTATGTGTTTTTTTAAAAGATTTATTTTGTTACAAAATCAGATATACAGAGAGGAGGAGAGATGGAGGAAGATCTTCCATCTGATGTTTACTCCCCAAGTGAGCACAACGGCCGGTGCTGCGCTGATCCAACCAGGAACCTTCTCCAGGTACCCCACGCAGGTACAGGGTCCCAAGGCATTGGGCTGTCCTTGACTGTTTTCCCAGAGCACAAGCAGGGAGCTGGATGGAAAGTGGAGCTGCTGGGATTAG
Source organism: Ochotona princeps (assembly GCF_030435755.1). Taxonomy (NCBI): domain Eukaryota; kingdom Metazoa; phylum Chordata; class Mammalia; order Lagomorpha; family Ochotonidae; genus Ochotona; species Ochotona princeps. The sequence goes on along the minus strand of NC_080833.1, from coordinate 154,737,975 downwards.
AGCTGGCATCCATATGGGATCCCAGAGCATTCAAGGCGAGGACTTAAACACTAGGCCACACTGTCGGACCCTCCCTTTAGATATAATGAGGCTTTTTAAGAAAATGACATGCTGTGGCAATGGATATATAGTACCCAATCTGTCCCATCTTATTGTCAAATTAATTCCTTGATCACTATCTGATGATCTTTGTATCTTTTTATAGCTTTTGGCTGAAGTGTATTTTGTCTAATGCACTACTCCTGCTTGCTTTAGGTTTCCACTTAGGTAGAACATTTTTTTCCATCTTTTCACCAGTGTGTGTCTTTACTAATGAGTTTCTTAAGGTACATATCCTTGGTTATTTTTTAATCCATTTAGCCAAACACCATCTTACCTGGGAGTGTGGTCCATTGACTTTCAAAGCTGTTGCTAATAAGTAGTAACAGTAAGTAGCTGTTATTAGTAAGTAATCTATGCACTTAAAAATTAGTTGGTTTCTTCTGAGTATTCTTCATCCAGTTATGGGTGAGCTTCAAAGTTTTCCATTTTGGGCCCATCATAATAGCGTAGTGGTTAAAGTCCTCACCTTTCACATGCCAAGATCCCATATGGGCACTGTTTCTAATCCCGGCGGCTCTGCTTCCCATCCAGCTCCCTGCTTGTGGCCTGGGAAAGCAGTCAAGGATGACCCACAGCCTTGGGACCCTGCACCCACATGGGGGGCCCATGCTCCTGGCTTCGGACTGACTGAGCTCCAGCCATTGCGGCCACTTGGAGTGAGCTGTCGGACGGAAGATCTTCCTCTCTGTCTCTCCTCTCTGTATATCTGACTTTGTAATGAGAATAAATAGAAGTGTTGCATGTTCTCATGATGCTAGCCTGCTACCTTTTATTTGCTTCTGTCTGTACATTTCCCTCAAACAAGTTTTAGGAGGCCAGTTGATTCTGATGACTTTCCTGACTTTCACTCATTTTGGAGAATATTTAAGTTATAAAGGATAGTTCTACTCAGCCAAGTATTTTTGGCTGAAAGGCTTACTTTTTCTTCACAACTTGAGCTCAACCATTCAATTCCCTCTTGGCCTATAAAATTTCTGTTTGACAATGTTGTTTGTTTAGTGGAGGTCCCCTTGAAAATGACAGTGCTTTCCTTTTGAGAATGAACAATTGTTTGTACTTAAAAGAGCCGGACCACAATAGGTCAAGGGAACGTGGATCTTTTCTGATCCTGTCAATTGACATCCTATAGGCCTTCTGTACTTGGAGGTGTACTTATTAAGATCAGGGAAGTTATGAGCTGTTTCATTGAATATGCGGCATACTCTCTTCCTCTCAGGAATTCCAAGAAAGTGTTCATTTCAGTAAGGTCTCAAAGCTCTTGGGCTGCTTTCATTCCCTTTCTCACATTTTTTTAAAAGCTGGCTAGAATATATTGAACCTGTTTTCAAGTTCAAAATTTTTTTAATTCTGTTGATCCTCACTTATCTTGACTTTCAACTATTTTCATTTTTAATTTTTCTTTAAGAAATACTTGATTTGCAAGGTAGATAAAGAGGGGGAGACAGATCCTCCATCTCAATGGCTGACATCAAGGCCTGGGCCACTGGATAGCCAGGAGCCTGGAGCTCTGTCTCTCTTGTAGATGACAGGGACCCAAGTACCTCTGCCCTCTTCTGCTGCCTCTGCAGACATATTAGCAGACATCTGGATCCAAGGTAGAATGGCCAAGACTGGAATCGGAGCTCATAGGAGATCAGTACACAGGCAGTAGCTCACCCTGCTGCTCACAAGAGCCAGTCCACAGTTGATTTTGCAATATCTGTTCAATTCCTCAAGGTCAGTCCTTGCCAAATTTCTCATATCATGCATTGATTTTCTAATTTCATTTTCTGTTGAAGTGTCTTATGTCTTTTTGAGTGTTCCACATCATTCTTTTTGGATTCTTTATTTTATTGGAAATGCAGGTTTACAGAGAGAAGCAGAGACACAGAAATATCTTCCATCCACTGGTTGATTCACCCAGTGTCCAGAATGGCCAGAGCTGAGCCAATCCAAAGCCAGGGGCTTCTTCCAGATCTCCCTTATGGGTGCACAGTCCCAAGGCTTTAGGCTGTCCTCTACTGATTTCCCAGGCCACAAGCAGGGAGCTGGATGGGAAGCAAAGCATCTGGTATTAGAACCAGTGTCCAAATGGGATCCCGGCATGGTCGAAGTGAGGACTTTAGCTACTAGGCTACTGTACCAGACCCCTTAACTGCCAAGCTATTGCGCCAGACCTCTCCTGTGTAAATTCTCAAATTTACTAGCATTCCTATGTATGCACCCTTAATTCTAATGTCGGTGTACACTAGGTATTAATGTTAAACACTTCAACAATGTGGGAGTAGTATCTTATAGTATAGACAATTCTATATGTAAAACTTGCAAGGTTCATTTCTCAACATGCTTAAGCCTTTAGTATTTTGTCGCAGCTTTTCCATTCTATGATAGCCATACTTCTGTAGGACAATATTCTACAAGCAATTCTCTTTCTTAATAACCTGCTTATTTGCTCGATTTACATTTTGAAGCAATCATGTAAGACTCCAAATTAAGACATTCTATAAATAAAAACATACCACATTATAAATACTATTGCTTTAAGCAAGTCTTACCCATTTCTCCCAATTTGTAGAAACACATTTTAACACAAACCTGCCTCAAACCTGGGAATGAGAAGTTTTTCCAATAACCTTCTTGCTGATGAGGGAATTTCCCCTTCTCAAATGGCAGGTGAGAATCACAATGAGGACCTGAAGGAGCCCAAGGTCCTGAATTCGTTCCAAAGGGCAGACTGCATGCATGCGCCTCCCTTTTGCATGGCTGGTAAGTCTGGAGCTGCTTCTTGGCTTCTGTTTTATTTTATTACTTTTTTAAAGATTTATTTATTTTTATTGCAAAGTCAGATATACAGAGAGGAGGAGAGACAGGGAGGAAGATCTTACATCCAATGATTCACTCCCCAAGTGAGCCGCAACAGCTGGTGTGCGCCAATCTGAAGCCGGGAACCTGGAACCTCCTCTGGATCTCCCACGCGGGTGCAGGGTCCCAAAGCTTTGGGCTATTCTCAACTGCTTTCCCAGGCCACAAGTAGAGAGCTGGATGGAAAGTGGAGCTGGCGGGATTAGAACCGGCGTCCATATGGGATCCCGGGGCTTTCAAGGCGAGGACTTTAGCCGCTAGGCCATGCCGCCGGGTCCGCTTCTGTTTTATTGAATTCAAGAGAACCAAAAAATTTCAATTTGGCTGTTGTCTTAACTAATACATTCCTAGATAGTCTCTTATCAATAAGATGGAAATCATGTAAAAGGAGATGTTAAAACACTGTTGTTCTTCACAAGGAATCAGACATCAATTCCATTGTCTTACAGGAAAATTCAGAAACTATACACATCATAACCAATTTCACTATCTAATTTCAAACTGTTTTTCCTGTAAGGCAAAATCTCACTTCTTTCTAAATAAGAACAAATAATTTAAAATCTGGACCAATTTCATGATTAGGAAACATTTTGACCAGTGGACATAAATACTCATTTACTTTATGCTAAATTTGATGTCTCATATGCTATTTTATAATATTGTGAGATTACAATCAAATTATTTTAAAGGACAATTATATTATCCAAGTTCTGTCTCAATCTTTGAAGGTTCTAGGGATCCTACTAGAACTTTCAAAGTCAGGAGACTTGGTTTCAAACTCTGAAGAATTGAGGTGTAAATTAAAGTACACTTAACATGTAACTGAATATGTGAACGGATACTGAATTTTAGACCTGATCAGTGCCAGGACAACACTGTAAGCTGAAGACTAAGCAGCAAGAAAACGGTATAGGAGCCTTAGCCCAGCAGAGGTGGGGAGTTGGGTCTGACCAAGTCCTGTTAGTTGAGTTAGACCTCTCTCAAATTACGTACCAGGAGAGAGAAAGGGGGCCAGTCGTGGTCCGTCCCATCTTGTCTGTCAGTCATACACAGACCCAATTCTGAACAAGAACAACTAAATTCACGACACAGATAGAAGTCTTGTCTGGACAGAAGTAATAGGACTCTGACTAAACAAACATGCATAATCACTACACACGTCAGAACAGACATTAAATTCAACCTTTTGTGACTTCCAACCTCTTCTTTGACATACTTCAACCTGGAAATGTTTCGTAAAGCAAGCACATAGGTTCATCTCGTGCTTAGCGTTAATTTAACAGTGGATTTGGTCCACTGGTTACTTTTATGTATAACTGCTAGATGAAGTTACAGAACAAGTTTCCATTTTTTTCTTATGAATGTTACATCGCTTATGTCTTACCCTGTCCCTCCCAGCTAGGGGTTAGGGCTATGAGGTAGAGCTAGAGAAATTCAGGCCTTAAGGGTGGCCTGGGTGAGGTCAAGAGAAAGTGGAAAAGCACGTAAGGGCAAAGGTGAAAGTGGTTACAATGGAGAGGAAATCTGTGTGCTACCCAGTGAGGAGAGCAAATGGAGACCTTCAGACGGGGGGATGGGCCCGCCCTCGCAGCAAGGCCAGGATCATGGGATGATGGGATTATCATCCAGCCTTACATATGCCTGAGCCAATTCTAGGAGCAAATGTACACCATAAAGGCTGTCGGAGATCTCGCAAAAGAATCCTTTTATCTAAAGTTTCGCTAAAACTACAGCAAATAGTTCCTTCTACTGTGCTGATCGTTGACATGGCTCAGAATAGATTACATAGACAAGATTGGACAGAAAAACGTCTGCTGCAGCCCCTCTTCCTTCCTCATGGTTTGTTGGTAAAAGGGCAGGATTTTCCCAATCCAAGCGATTGAAAGAGGTGACCCACTTCTATGGCCCATAATGGCAGTCAATGGTGCTGAGGTAACCTTGAAGGGAGGCTGCCAGCCTGTTGCTGTTTCTTCGAACCCATTCAAAATCATTCATTCAGGCCCGGCGGCATGGCCTAGTGGCTAAAGTCCTGGCCTTTAACGTGCCGGGATCCCATATGGACGCCGGTTCTAATCCCGGCAGCTCCACTTCCCATCCAGCTCTCTACTTGTGGCCTGGGAAAGCAGTCGAGGATGGCCCAAAGCTTTGGGACCCTGCACCCGCGTGGGAGACCTGGAAGAGGTTCCTGCTTCCCAGCATCGGATTGGCATGCACCAGCCCGTTGTGGCTCAGTTGGGGAGTGAATAATTGGATGAAAGATCTTCCTCTCTGTCTCTCCTCTCTGTATATCCGGCTTTCTAATAATAATAAAATCTTTAAAAAAAAATCACTCATTCAAGAAGGGACAACAAGCTTTGCTGGTTCAGTCTTCACATCTAAAGGCTAGCTCTCTGACCCCGATCAATTGGCAGATCTAATTCAGAAGGTAAGTATAAGCTCTGGGCACCCCTCCAACAGACAAATGCACCCACTGGAGGGAACTGCCCTCCTGGACAAGGGCAGCCATAAGCATGAAAGAATTTGAAAATGTTCACACTTGAAACAATTTCTTAGGGCAATAATCAGCAAGTAGCCTTGGCCCAGGGAGAGTTAGGCTCGCTCCTGGCATGGCTTTAAGTCCTGCATTCCAGGAATCACACTCCACTGGGCAGTTCCCTTCAGGGATAACCCTAATGGGAAAGGCCTGGAGTACCTCACGCTGCCCGAACAGAATGCTTGGAACTGGGGCTGTGCTCTGACTCCCCTTGAGCTGGGGGTGGTTTCCTGCCCTCTGAGCTGCCCAGAAGCTCTGGTTGGGGCGGCTGAGGTGGGCCAGGGCCAATGTCCTGAGCATCAGTTTTGCTCTTCCCTTGCCAAGCATTGTGGGAAAATAAATTAACCAATGTTACCGACGGGTGCCAATTTGACCAGGGTCCCTCAGACCTTGAGTGCCTGAGCACCTAGGATTTCTAACCCTCGAAACTTCAGCATGTAATTTAGTGCCTTAAGCGCAGGATGATCAGGTTCCTCACAATTACTGCCTGTGTTTAAGGACAGTAGAGGAGAGTGGCCCTCAGATACCCAGTCGGGTTGTCCGGCCAAGGAGATCCTGTGCAGAGTTTTGGGTAACGCCCAAGTGTCACATTGGACAGAAACCGCCAGTCCTCACACAAGTTCACCCCAGAGCCATGCATCCAAGGCCATCTCTCAAAGCAGGAGATGAGAGGTTAGGCGCAGCATTGTCTTTTTCCCTATCACCTACCTTAACTTCAAGCTGTCAGGGGATTCAACTGGGGATAAGCTGGGAATGGGTGGGGGGGGTGTGACCACCTTCGTGCAGAGCTGTGGGGTGCCAAGGGTCACTTACGCAGAGTACACTACAGCTCGCCAGGAGGATTACAGCACTAAAGGTGAGTCCCAAGAGAAGAAGGCGACCTGAAGAACCACAACTTGTGTGAGGATGTGCTTCACTCAGGAGGAGCGAGGAGGGGGCAGGGATAGAGGGGAGGAGCAGAATGGGGGGCCCCTGCGGCTGGAGGGGAGGAGCAGAGTGGGGAGCTGCCGCGGGTGGAGGGCAGGGGAGCAAAGTGTGGGGTGGCCTTGGCTGGAGAGGAGGGGAGCCAGGGAGCAGAGCAGAGTGGGGCCCCTCGGCGGGAGGGGAGCCTGGGAGCAGTTTGGAGCAGACTGGGGGGGGGGCCCGCAGGAGGGGAGCTGCAGTTTGGAGGGGAGGTCACGGAGCTGAGCTGAGTAGGGGGCATCCCGCAAGAAGAGGGCTGGGGTCTCACAGCAGACCAGAGCAGCAGAGCAGCAGAGTCCCTTCGGAGCGAGGCGCCCCCCCCCCGGAGGAGGTGGCCAGGGTCCAGGAGCAGAGCGACTGCAAGGGAGGGGATGGGAGCCAGGGAGCAGAGCAGAGTGGGGCCCCATGGCTGGAGGGGAGGGGAGCTGGGGAGCGGATCTGAGCAGACTGGGGGGGGGGTGTCCGTGTGGGAGAAGAGCCCTGGAGGGGAGCCCCTGAGCAGAGCAGAGAGGGTGGTCCTGTGAGTGGAGGGGAGCAGAGCCCTGGAACTGAGCAGAGGGGGTGGTCGCGGAGCAGAGCAGAGTCGGGGGATCCCGTAAGGAGGGGGGCCAGTGTTGCAGAGCTGAGCAGCAGAGCAGCAGAGCCACATTGGAGCAGGTGACATGGCTAGGAGGTGGCCAGGGTTGCGGAGCTCAGTGGACCAGAGCAGGAGAACAGAAGAGCAGAATAGCAGCAGAGACCCTTCAGAGCGGGGCGGAACCGCAAGGAGTGGGCCAGGGTCCTCCAGCAGAGCCCCTTCTGAGCCCAGCGGCCCCGCGAGGAGGGGGTGGGGTCGCTGAGCAGAGCAGCAGAGCAGCAGAGCCTCTTAGGAGCGGGGCGGCCCCCACCGAGGACGTGGCCAAGGTCCAGGGGCAGAGCAGCAGAGCAGCAGAGCAGCAGAGCAGCAGAGCAGCAGAGCAGCAGAGGCCCTTCTGAGCAGGGAAGCCCCGCTAAGCCCCACCAAGGAATGCTTCACCCTCCTACAGGGGCATCCTGGATTCAAGACCCTTTCTCCTGCTGAGGAACACCTGTGGACCATCAGCTGCCACTGATGTGCCACCTGAACCAAGAAACCCCAACAGCTGACGTGTCTTCTCCACATAGGCTTTCTCACCAGGAGAGGTAGAGTAGCAGCATGCCTGGATGCCTTGTTGGTGCCCGCTGCTCTCTCAGCACGGAACAGCCAAAGTTGTGCCAGCAAGAGGGACAGGTACATTTACTGGCCTGTTGGAGGAGCTGCTGAAGAAACTGGTAAGGGATGGAGTCGGGTGGTGTGGGTTTTGGTGGTTGGGGAGGTGTCCTAAGGTGTCAAGCCTCAGCCTGTGAGGCAGTTCAGCAGTATAGGTGCTGCTTCAAGACCTGACAGAATCCTCTGTAGTCCAGGTCCCTGCTGATGGTGCTAGGAGAGCAGCGGAGGATGCTGCAGGAGCTTGTGCCCCTGTGGCCCCTGTGGCCATGTGCCCCTGTGGGACATGTGGAGGAAGCTTCTGGTGTCCGGGCTTGTCCTGGCCCAGCCACATGTGGCTCTGGCGGTGGTCCCTGGGGAAGTGAGGCAGCAGATGCAAAAAGATTGCTCTCTCCCTCTCTGTTCCTTTGTGTTTCAAACAAAATATGACAGATCCAGGCAGGCACTCAGGCATGCAGGAAGGAAGCAAAAGAAAGCTGCTGTCCTGGGTGGTAGGGAGTGTGCTGTGTGCTGTGCTGTGGCTCTAGACTGCTTTTGTCTGCCAATGCAGACCCCAAGGGTGTGCGTAGGGCTTCTGTCCTGGGACTTCTGTGCAACCTCTCCAAAGCGTGTCCTTGAGAGTGAATTTCTCTTAGGCTGGGTTTGTTTCCCTTGTTTGTGCAGGAGAGCCTGGAGGAGCGTCCTGCAGTGAGTCTTGCTGTCTACGACAGGGCGCATAAGCTGCCCTTTCTACCCCTGGTTGGCTGAGGCGTTTTGAGCACTAGAAGGTCCAGCCCCAGCCATCCTAGTGTCAGGTGGGAATCCCGGACAGAATTCCTTTATATGTGTCCCTTGAAGATTGGGCTCCAAGGCCAAACAGCCTGCATACGAAGGATCAAGAGGGGGTGGAGGATGCTTGTGGCCTTGCATCAGGCCGGTTCACTGTGCTAGGAAGTGGCTGTCTGTCTTCACCAGCAAGGTAGAACCTAGGGCACAGGGAGAAAACTAAAAGCTGGAGTTCCACGTCACGGTCCCCAGAGGCCCTGTGGGAAGTGGAGTCCCAACGTCAGCAAGCACACGAGCCCTATGGGAGCTGGAGTCCCATGTGAGCGTGCCCACAGACCTTCTGGGTGCTGGAGTCCCACATCAGTGTGCCCTATGGCCCTGTGGGACCTGTAGTCCCATGTCTGCATGCCCACGGGATCTCTTTGACCTCGATCCTAATTCAACATCCCCCAATCTCTGGGGAATCTGGAGTCCCACCTCAGCGTGGCAATGGACACTCTGAGACCTGGAGTTACACACCAGCTGACTACCAGTAATCTTTTGCAGATGGGGTCCCCGGAAACCTTTCTGGGATCCAGCAGCAGAGGATCCTCCACCCTGCTGGGGTCCAGCAGCAGAGGGCCTTCCTCTGCTGCTGGTGTCCGGCAACAGAGGACACTCCTCCCAGCTGGGGTCTGACAGCAGATAACCCTTGTCCCTGCTGAGGTTCAGCAGCAGAGGACACTCTTTCCTGCTGGGGCCCGGCAGCAGAGGACCCTCCTCTCTGCTGGGGTCCTGCCTCAGAGGACCCTCCACCCAGCTGTTGTCCGGCAGCAGAGGACCCCACTCAGTGCTGGGGTCCGACAAGAGTGGAGCCCCCTCCGGTGCAGGTGTCCGGCACCAGAGGACACCCCTCTGCAGGGGTTTGGCAGCAGAGGATTCTTCTCTCTCCTGGGGTCTGGCACCAGAGGGCCATCCAATTCTGCAGGGGTCCAGCAGTAGAGCACCCACCTCTACTGTTGGACCCCAGCAGAGAGGAAGTATCAGAGGACCCTCCTCTCTGCTTGGGTCTGGCAGCGGAGGACCCTCCTCCTGCTGGGGTCCAACACAAGAGGACCCTCCTCTCCTTCTGTGGTCTGACACCAGAGGACCCTTCTCTTCTACGGGGTTCCGGCACAAGAGGAGCCTCCACCCTGCTGGGGTCCTGCAGCAGAGGACCCTAGTCTGATGCTGGCAATCAGCAGCAGAGGACGCTCCTCTGCTGCCTTTCCCCAGCCGAGAGGAAGAAGCAGATGACCCTCCTCTCTGCTGGGCTCCAGCACCTGAGGAACCTCCTCCCTGTTTGGGTCCGGCAGCAGAGGACCCTACTCTCTGCTGATGTTCGGCACCAGAGCACACTCTTCTTTGCTGAGGTCTGGGAGCAAAGGACCCTCCTCTCTGCTGGGGTCTGGCAGTGGAGGACCCTCCTCTCTTCTGTGGTCCTGCACCAGAGGATCCTCTTCTGCTCCTGGGGGTCCACACCAGATGACCCACCTCCCTGTTGCTGGGGTCCAGGCCCAGAGGACACTCCTCTACTGCTGGGTTCTGGCACCAGAGGACCTTCCTCTGTTGCTGGGGTGTGGCAGCAGCAGATCCTTCTCCCAGCAGGGGTCCCGCAGCGATGGATCTCTACTGCTGCTGGGGACGGCACCAGAGGACCCACCTCTCTGCTGCGGTCCAGCACCTGGGGACCCTCCACTCTGCTGGGGTCGAGCAGCAGAAGACAGTCATCTCTGCTGGGATCCTACAGCAGAGGAGCCTCCTCTGCTACTGGTGTCCAGCAGCAGAGGACACACTGCTGCTGCTGGGGTCTGGCACCAGAGGAACCACTTGTGCTGCTAGGGTCCGGTACCCGAGGACTCTACTCTCCTGCTGGGGTTCAGCACCAGAGGACCCTCTACTCTGCTGGGGTCCAGCACAAGAGGACCGCCTTCTGCTGCTTGGGACAGGCAGCAGAGGACCTGCCTCTGCTGCTGGACCCCAGCTGTTAGGAAGCTGCAAAGGACCCTCCCCTCCTGCTGGACCCCTGCAGCAGAGGACCATCATCTGCTGCTGGACCACAGCATAGGGGAAGTTGCAGAGGACCCTCATTCCCTACTGGACCCCAAAGAGAGGACCCAGCAGCGGACCCTACTTTTCTACTGGCGTCCTGCAGCAGAGGACCCTCCTCCCTGCTGTTTCCAGCAGAAGAGGACTCTCAACTACTGCTTGGGTCCGGCACCAGAGGATCCTCCTCTGCTGTTGGGGTTTGGCAGCAGACAATCCTCTTCCCTGCCTGTATCCGGAAGAAAAGGACCCTCCTCCCTGCTGTGGTCCGGCAGCAGAGGAACCTCCTATGCTCTTGGAGTCCGGTACCAGAGGACCCTCCTCTGCTGCTGTTTTCTGGTACCAGAGGACCCCCCTCTGCTGCTGGGGTATGGCACTAGAAGACCCCCCTCTGCTGCTGGGGTCTGGCAGCAGAGGACCCTACTCCCTGCTGGGATCCGGCAGCAGAGGACAATCTTCCCTGCTGCAGTCCGGCAGCAGAGAACCTTCCTCTGCTCTTGGTGTCAGGCACAAAAGGACCCCCCCTCAGCTGCTGGGGTCCAGCAAAACAGAACCCTCTATGATCTTAGGCCCGGCACCAGAGGACACCCCTCTCTGTTGGAGTAAACCACCAGAGGTGCCTCGTCTCTGCTGGGGTGGATCAGCAGAAAATTCTCTCTGTCTGGGTCTGGCAGGAGAGGACCCTACACTGCTGCTGCGTCTGACAGCAGAGGACCCTCTTCTTCTGCTGGACCCCAGCAGAGAGGAAGCAGCAGAGAACCATCCTCTCTGCTGGTGTCTAGCATGAGAGGTCCCATCTCTCTGCTGGGGTCCAGCAGAAAGGAAGCAGAAGAGGACCCTCCTCTCGGCTGGAGTCCCGTAGCAGAGGACCTTCCTCTTCTTCTGGGTTCAGCAGCAGAGGACCCTCCTCTCTGCTGTAGTGCAGCACCAGAGGAGCCTTGTCTTCTGCGGTGGTCCAGCAGTAGAGGAAACTCCTCTGTGCTGGGGTCCAGAAGCTGAGAACCCTCCTCTCTGCTGAGTTCCAGCACCAGAGGACCTTCTTCTCTGCTAGGATCCAGCACCAGATGACCATCCTCTCTGTTGGGGTCCAACATCCGAGAACCCTTCTCTATGCTGGCGTCCGGCAGTAGAGGACCCTCATCTCTTTTTGGGTCTGCCAGCAGAGGATGCTCCTCCCTGCTGGTGTCCAGCAGCAGAGGACCTTCATCCATGCTGGAGAGCCTTGGATGAGCATCCCGCACTGAGTGCTGATGGCCACGAGAGGGCGGCCAAAGCCGCCATTCTTTCTTTTCTTTTTTTCTTTTCTTTTCTTTTCCTTTTGTTTTTTTTTTTTTTTTTTTTACAGGTTTATTTATTTTATTCCAAAGTGAGATATACAGAGAGGAGGAGAGACAGAGAAGAAGATCTTCCGTCCGATGATTCACTCCCCAAGTGAGCCACAATGGGTGGTGCACGCTGATCCAAAGCCAGGAACCTGGAGCCTCTTCTGGGTCTCCCATGTGGGTGCAAGCTTCCAAAGCTTTGGGCCGTCCTCGACTGCTTTCCCAGGCCACAAGCAGGGATCTGCTTGGGAAGTGGAGCAGCCGGGATTAGAACCGGTGCCCATATGGGATCCTGGGGCTCGTCCAAGGCGAGGACTTTAGTTGCTAGGTTACGGCGCCCGGCCCCAAGCTGCCCTTTCTACCCCTGGTGGGCTCAGGCCTTCTGACCTCTAGACAGTCCAACCTGGGCCATCCTAGGGTGAGGTGGGGGTCACAGACCGTATTCTGGTACACGTGTTGTTGAAAGATCAGGGCTCCTTTAGGAAGTGAGGGCCTACCCCTAAGTGTTCCAGTGTGTTTCCAACATTTTCTTCCAAAAGTTTGAAGGTTTCTGGATGTAGGTTTAAATCTTTTATCCATTTAGATCTGATCTTAGTATATGGTGAGAGATGTGGGTCTATTTTTTTGTTTCTGCAGGCTATCAACCAGTTGTCCCAACAGCATTTATTGAACAGACCTTCCCATTTGCCTGGGTTGTCGTTTGTCTTTTTGTTATGAATGTTATATGTTGTGTATAAACTAAAATTGAAGTGTAGGTGAGGTGGTCACAGAAGGTGGCTGGGAACTCGCATTTACTTTTAACATATTGGTTACTCATTACTATGTCAATTAATTCCATAAAGATGTAGATTTGTGCTGATGGTATGTTGGAGCTTTTAATTGCTCGGGATGATACTCTGCTGGCTCTGTCTTCAGACCAGAGAGGGTACACCTAAGAAGCCGTTGAACTTGACTAGACAATAAGATGCTGGACTCTATGTTTGGTATATGCTTGCAATGGGGGAATCTCAACTGAACTTGAACTGTGGTTATGCAACAAGGTGGAGGAATCCACCATGGTGGGAGGGTTTGGGGAGGGGTGGGGAGAATCCCAGTACCTATGAAACTGTGTCACATAATACAATGTAATTAATGAATTTAAAATAAAATTAAAAAAAAAAAAAAGAAAGATCAGGGCTCCAAAGCCGAACAGCCCACATACCAAAGCCGGGGAGGGGTGGAGGACGCTTGGGGCCTAGCATCAGTTCAGGCCTCTGTGATAGGAAGTGTCAGGGTGCCTTTAAGAGCAAGGCACTTAAAGAACCCTGGGAGGTGGTGTCCTATGTCAGCATGCCCACAGGCCCTCAGGGAGCTGGAGTCCAACACCAGCATCTTGGAGGCCCTGAGAGCTGGAGTCCCGCACCTGCGTCCCACAGGACCTCTGTGAGCTGGTATTACACACCAGCCCACTGGGGTTGTACTGTGCCAGATGAGGTCCCGGGAAACCTTACTGCCACCCCCATTCCTTGCAGAGCCCCCTGAGATGCAGGCTCTGGGCATTCTGTGGCAAGTGGAGCATCTCCCTGATGAGCTACCAAGAGGGCTTCATGGACTTTTATTTTTTTTCATTCCAAAGTCCGAGATACAGAGAGGAGGAGAGACAGAGAGGAAGATGTTCCGTCCGACGATTCACTCTCCAAGTGAGCTGCAACAGCCGGTCCCCTCGGCACCCACTCTGCTGGGGCCTCAGCGAGAGGGTCCCCTTCAGAACCACATCCTTCGCTGCTTGGGCCTCAACAAGAGGGTCACCCTCGGAACCGCATCCTTTGCTGCTGGGGCCTCAATGAGAGGGTCACCCTCGGGACCCCCTCTGCTGGGGCCTCAGCGAGAGGGGCAGCCGAAGCCCCACTTCCTCGATGCTGGGATCTTAGAGTGAGGGAACACCGAACCCCCCTCTCTCTCTGCTACGGTCTCAGTGAGAGGGACCCTCGGCCCTCCTTTCTCTCTCTCTCTCTCTCTTTCTCTCTCTGCTGACGCCTCAGCAAGAGGTTCCCCTCGGGACCCCCTCTGTGGGGGCTTCAGGGACAGGGACCATCTGCAGCCCTCTCTCTCTGTTCTTCTCTGATGGGAACTCAGCGCGAGGGTGCCACTTGTACCCCCCCTCTCTCTCTGCCTTGGCCTTAGCGAGAGTGTCCCACTAGGGACCCACTCTGCTAGGACCTCAACGAGAGGGACCCCTGGCGCCCCCTCTGTCTCTGCAGGGGCCTCAGCAAGAGGGTCCCCCTCAGACTCCCTTTCTGTCTCTGCTGTGGCCTCAGCAAGAGGGTCCACTCGGGACCCACTCTGCTTTGACCTCAGTGAGAGGTTCCCCTAGGACCCGCTCTCTCTGCTTGGGCTTCAGGGAGAGAGTCCCACTAGGGACCCACTCTGCTGGGGCCTCAGCGAGAGGGTCCCCCTTGGGACCCACACTCTCTTTCTCTCCTCTGGGGCCTCAGCAAAAGGGTCCCCTTCGGACTCCCCTCTCTCTCTCTCTGCTGGGGACTCAGCGAGAGGGTCCCCCTTGGGACCCACTCTGCTGGGGCCTCAGGGAGAGGGTCACCCTCGGACCCTCCCTCCCTCGCTGCTGGGGCCTCAACAAGAGGGTCCCACTAGGGACAACCTCTACTGGGGCCTCAGCGAGAGGGACCCTTTCTTTGCTGGGGCCTCAGTGAGAGGGAGATTCCCAGCCAGAGCCTTTTATCTCTGCTGGGGCCTCTGCGAGAGGGTACCCCTCGGGACCCCATCTGCTGACTTCTAAGTGACTGGGACCCCCAGAACCCCACTCCCTCCCTGCTGGGGCCTCAGCTAGACGGACCCCCAGAGCCCCTCTCCATCTCTGCTGGGACCTCAGTGAGAGGGTCCCCCTCGGACGCGCCCTCCCTCTCTGCTGCAGCCTCAGCGAGAAGGTACCCCTCGGGACCCCCTCTCCTCAGGCCTCAGGAAGATGGAACCCCTCGGGTACCCCTCCATCTCTGCTGGAGCCTAAGCGAGAGGGTCACCCTTCTGAGCCACTCTACTGCGGCCTCAGCGAGAGGGACTCCCTCAAGACCCCCTCTGCTGGGGCCTCAGTGAGAGGGTCCCCCTAGGAACCCTCTCTGCTGGTGCCAGAGCGAGAGGTTTGCCCTCAGGACCCCCTCTGCTGGGGCCTCAGCGAGATCATCCACCTTGGGAACTCCTCTGCAGGGGCCTCAGCGAGAGGGTCCCCCTTGGGGCCTCAGTGAGAGGGACCCTTTGCCCCTCCCTCCCCTCCCGATCTCCTGGGGCATCTGCGAGAAGGTCCATCTCAGGAGCCCCTCTGCTGGGGCCTCAGCGAGAGGAACCCCAGGCGAACCCCTCCCTTGCTGCTGGGGCCTCAGTGAGAGGATCCCCCTCGGGACACCCTCTGCTGGGGCCTCAGCGAGGTGGAACACTGGCGACCCCTCCCTGGCTGCTGGGGCCTCAGCAAGAGGTACTCCTCGGGACCCCTTATGCTGGGCCCTCAGCCACAGGGACACCTAGAGCCATCTAACCTTTGTGCTGGGGCCTAGGCGAGAAGGTACCCCTAGGGACCCCCTCTGCTGGAGCCTCAGCGAGAGTGTTCCTCTCAGACCCCTCCTCTCTCTCTACTGTGGCCTCAGCGAGAGGGTCCCGCTCGGGACCCCCTCTGCTGGAGCCTCAGCGAGAGAGATCCTCATTACCTAACCCTCTCTCTCTGTTGGGGCCTCAGCGAGAGGGTCCACCTCAGGAACCCCGTCTTCTAGGGCCTCAGTGTGGTGTCCAAGGGTGTCATGCCTCAGCCTGCCAGGCAGATGGCCTTTGTAGGTGCTGCTTCAAGTCCTGGTTGTTTCCCCTGCAATCAGGCTCCCTGCTGATGATCCTGGGAGAGCAGTGGAGGATGGTGCAGGGGTTGTGCCCCTGTGCCCCGTGAACCTTTATGACATGTGAATGAAGCTCCTGGTTCCTGGGCTTGTCCTGGCCCTGCCATAGCTGGCTCTGGTGGAAGTGAGGCAGCAGATGCAAGAAAGTTTGCTCTGTCTCACTCTCTGTTCCTCTGTGCTTCAAAGCAAGCAGGACAGAGGGATACAGGCAGGCAGGAAGGAAGAGAAAGAAAGCTGCTGGCTTCCTGGGAGGGAGTGTGCTGTGTGCTGTGTACTGTGCTGTGGCTCTAGACTGCTTTTGTCTGCCAACGCGGACCCCAAGGACATGTGTAGTGTTTCAGTCCTGGGACTCCTGTGCAACCTCTCCGAAGAATGTCCTTGAGAGTGAATGTCTCTCAAGCCAGGTTTGTTTCCCTTGTTTGTGCAGTAGAGCCTGGAGGAGCGTCATGCAATGAGTCCTACTGACCACGAGAGGGTGCGCAAAGCTGCCCTTTCTACCCCTGGTTGTCCTTAGTCCTTTTGAGCACAAGAAGGCCCAGCCAGAGCCATCCTAGTGTTAGGTGGGGGTCCATTACAGTGTTCCTGGATATGTGTCACTGGAAGATTGGGGTCCAAGGCAGAACAGCTCTCATACCAAGGTCCAGGAGGGTTTGGAGGACACTTGTAGCTTTGCATCAGCCTGCGCCTCTGTGCTAGGAAGTGGCTGTGTGCCTTCACTAGCAAGGTACAACCTAGGGCACGGGGAGAAACCTGGGAGCTGGAGTCCCACATCAGCGTGCCAACAGACCCTCTGGGACCTGGAGTTACACACAGGCTGACAAGCCCTGATTTTTCACAGATGTGGTCCTCAGAAACATTTACACCACCTCCTTTCCTAACTGAGCAACCCTAGGCAGGCCCTTGGCTTTCTTTACCAAGTGGAGCAGCTCCCTGATGGGCTGCGGAGAGGCCTTCATGTGTTTTTGCATGTGTGGAGTGGCAGTTATGGTGATACAACACGAGGCATTCCTCTGCCTAGCTCGGTGGGTGTGTGCTGTGTGCTGTGTCCTGTGGTTCTAGACTGCTTTTGTCTGCCAATGCAGACCCCAAGGGCATACGTAGGTCTTCTGTCCTGGCACTCCTGTGAAACCTCTTCAAAAAGTGTCCTTGATAGTGAATTTCTCTCAGGCCAGGTTTGATTCCCATGTCTGGGCAGGAGAGACTGGAAGAGCGTCCTGCTGTGAGTTCAACTGTACACAAGAGAGCATGCAAAGCTGCCTTTCTACCCCTTGTGGGCTCAGGCCTTTTGAGCACAAGATGGCCTGGCCCAAGGCATCCTAGCATCAGCTGGTGCTCCCGGACAGTGTTCCTGGACACAGGATGCTGGAATATTGGGGTCCAAGGCAGAACAGCCCGCATACCAAGGTCCAGGAGTGTGTATAGGATGCCTGTGTCCTTGCATCAGCCCAGGCCTCTGTGCTAGGAGGTGGCTGTGTGCCTTCACCAGCAAGGAACATCACAGGGCACTGGGGAAACCTGCGAGCAGGAGTTCCACGTCAGGGCACCCAGAGGCCCTGTGGGAGCTGGAGTCCCACATCAGTCTCTCCAAGGGGCCTCTGAAACATGGAGACTCACATCAGTTTGTCCATGGTCCCTCTGAGAGTTGAAATCCTAGGTCATTGTGCCCACGCACCCTCTGTGTGCTAGTGTCCCACGTCAGTGTGCCCATGGACCCTCTGGGAGCTGGAGTTACTCAACAGCTGACTAGCACTGGTCTTTCGCAGATGAGATCCTTGGAAACATTTACACCACTCTCTTTCCTCACAGAGCACCATTAGGGGCAGGAACTAGGTGTTCTTTAGCAAGTGGTGAAGCTCCCTGATGGGCTGCATAGAGGCCTTTGTGCATTTTTGCATTTGTTGAGTGGCACTTAGTGTGATACACCACTCGGCCTTCTTCTGCTTAGCTGGGTGGAATCTGGGCATGTGGGCTCCTAAGCCAGGAGCAGGTGGATGGGTAAGTAAACACCAGAGGTCACCAGTCATCTGGAATAGGAAGTCCCAGGCCTTAGCTGCTGCAAGAGCACCCTGGACATGCATTCTCACTGTCTAGCAGGGATGGTGGATGGGGAGCCACCAAACCTGCAAAAGGGAGGGCCTCCCATGCCATCTTCAAGAATGGGATCACAGGGACCATATTCCATTCTACAAGGCATCATATTAAACATGTGTCGTGTGCATTGGAGGCATGAATTTGGTTCCAGAGTACCCTGTCAAATGCAATTGCCCTCTTGTTCACCAGGGAATGCTTCACCCTATTCCAGGACCATCCTGGATTCAAGACCCTTTCTCCTGCTGCGGACAACCTGTGAACCTTCAGCTGCCACTGGTGTGCCACCTGAACCAAGAAACCCCAACAGCTGACGTGTCTTCTCCACAGAGGCTTTCTCACCAGGAGAGGTAGAGTAGCAGCATGCCTGGATGCCTTGTTGGTGCCCGCTGCTGTCTCAGCACGGAACAGCCAAAGTTGTGCCAGCAAGAGGGACAGGTACTTTCACCGGCCTGTTGAAGGAGGTGCTGAAGAAACTGGTAAGGGATGGAGTCAGGTGGTGTGGGTTTTGGTGGTTGGGGAGGGGTCCTAAGGTGTCAAGCCTCAGCCTGTGATGCTTGTGTGCAGTTCAGCTGTATGGGTGCTGCTTCAAGACCTGACAGCATCCTCTGCAGTCCAGCTCCCTGCCGATGGTGCTGGGAGAGCAATGGCGGATGGTGCAGGGGCTTGTGCCCCTGTGGCCCTGTGCCCCTGTGGGACATGTGGAGGAAGCTCCTGGTTCCAGGCTTGTCCTGGCCCAGCCACATCTGACTCTGGTGGTGGTCCCTGGGGAAGAGAGGCAGCAGATGCAAGAAAGATTGCTCTCTCTCTCCCTCTCTGTTCCTGTGTGCTCCAAGCAAACAGGACAGATTCAGGCAGGCATTCAAGAAAGCAGAAAGAGAGTGATTGCTATTGGCCTCCTGGCAGGGAGTGTGCTGTGTGCTGTGCTGTGACTGAAGTCTGCTTTTGTCTGCCAATGCAGACCCCAAGGGTATGCGTATGGCTTCTGTCCTGAGACTTCTGTGCAACCGCTCCAAAGTGTGTCCTTGAGAGTGAATGTCTCTTAGGCTGGGTTTGTTTCCCTTGTTTGTGCAGGAGAGCCTGGAGGAGCGTCCTGCAGTGAATCCTGCTGTGCATGAGAGGACTCAAAAGCTGCCCTTTTTCCCCCTGGTTGGCTGAGGCATTTTGAGCAGTAGAAGGTCCAGCCCCAGCCATCCTAGTGTCAGGTGGGAATCCTGGACAGAATTCCTTTATATGTGTCCCTTGAAGATTGGGGTCCAAGGCTGAACAGCCAGCATATGAAGGATCAGGAGGGGGTGGAGGACGCTTGTGGCCTTGCATCAGGCTAGGCCTCTGTGCTAGGAAGTGGCTGTCTGTCTTCTCCAGCAAGGTAGAACCTAGGGCACAAGGAGAACTAGAAGCTGGAGTTGCACGTCACGGTCCCCAGAGGCCCTGAGGGATGTGGAGTCCCAGTCAGAAAGCACACGAGCCCTATGGGAGCTGGAATCTCATGTGAGTGTGCACACGGACCCTCTGGGAGCTGGAGTCCCACATCAGTGTGCCCTATGGCCCTGTGGGACCTGGAGTCCCATGTCTGTGTACCCACGAGTCCTCTTGGACCTCGATCCTAATTCAGCATTCCCCAATCCCTGTGGAATCTGGGGTCCCACGTCAGCGTGCCCATGGACCCACTGAGATTGGAATTACACACCAGCTGACTAGCTCTGATGGTTCGCAGATGAGGTACCCAGAAAACTTTCTGGAATCCGGAAGCAGAGGAACCTCCTAACTGCTGGGGTCCGGCAGCAGAAGACCCTCCCCTCAACTGAGTTCCGGTAACAGAGGACCCTCCTCCATGCTGGGGTCTGGAAGCAGATGACACTCCTCTGCTGCTGGGGTCCGGCACAAGTGGACCCCCCTCAGATGCTGGGTTCTGGTAGCAAAGAATCCTCCTCTCTGCTGGGTTCTGGCTGCAGAGGACCCTCCTCCATGCTGGGGTCTGGAAGCAGAGGACACTCCTCTGCTCCTGGGATCTGGCACCAGAGGATCCTCCTCTGCTGCTGAAGTCCAGCAGCAGAGGATTTTCCTCCCTGCTGGGGTATGGCAGCCGGGGAACCTCCTGCCTTCCGGGGCCCAACAGCAGACTATCCTCCTCTTCTGCGGGACTGTTGCAAAGAGGTTCTCCCCTGCTACTAGACCACAGCAGAGAAGAAGTTGCAGAGGACCCTCCCCTCATGCTGCACCCCAGGGAGAGGACGCAGGAGAATACACTCCTCTTCTGTTGGGGTCCGGCACCAGTGGACTCTCCTCTCTGCTGTACCCCAGCAGAGAGGAAGCTGCAGAGGACACTCCTCTCCGGGTGGGCATCAAACCGAGGAAGCAGTAGAGGACACTCCTGTTCTGCTGGGGTCTGGCAGCAGAGGTCCCTCCTCAGTGTTAGCGCCAGGGAGCATAGGAGCCTCCTCTCCTACTAGGGTCCAGCACCAGAGGACACTCTTCCCTGATGGACTTGGGTCCAGCAGCAGGGTCCCTCCTGCTGCTGGAGTCTGGCAGCAATTGACCCTCCTCTCTGCTGGGGTACAGCAGCAGAGGACCCTACTCTCTGCTGATGTTCGGCACCAGAGCACCCTCTTCTTTGCTGAGGTCTGGGAGCAAAGGACCCTCCTCTCTGCTGGGGTCCGGCAGTGGTGGACCCTCCTCTCTTCTGTGGTCCTGCACCAGTGGATCCTCTTCCACTCCTGGGGTTCCACACCAGAGGACCCACCTCCCTGCTGCTGGGGTCCTGGCCCATAGGACACTCCTCTACTGCTGGGGTCTGGCACCAGAGGACCTTCCTCTCTGCTGGCATCCGGTACCAGACGAACCCCCTCATCTGCTGGCATCCGGTACTGTAGGAACCCCCTCTGCTGCTGGGGTCCTGCAGCAGAAGACTAGCTTCTGCTGCTGGTATCCAACAGCAGCGGATCCCCTTCTGCTGCTGTGGTCTGGCAGCAGAGGATGCTGCTCTGCTCCTGGCGTCCCACAGCAGCTGCTCTGCTGCTGCACCCTTGCAGCAGAGGCCTTCCTTTGCTGCTGGACCACAGCACAGAGGAAGTTGCAGAGAGCCCTCGTCCCATACTGGACCCCAAAGAAAGGACGCAGCAGAGGACCTAATCTTGTGATGGCGTCTGGCAGCAGAGGACCCTTCTCTCTGCTGGGGTCTGGTACCAGAGGACACTCCTCAGCTGTTGGGATCCAGCAGGAGAGGACT
Organism: Ochotona princeps; assembly: GCF_030435755.1. NCBI lineage: Eukaryota > Metazoa > Chordata > Mammalia > Lagomorpha > Ochotonidae > Ochotona > Ochotona princeps. Next base: position 154,716,968 of record NC_080833.1, on the reverse strand, counting down.
CCCCTTCTTTGCTGGGTTCCGGAACCATAGGATCCCCCTATGCTTCTGTTGTCTGGCAGCAGAGTACCCCCCTCTATTGCTGTGTTCCAGCACCAGAGGATCCCCCTCTGCTGCTATTGTCTGGCAGCAGAGGACACCCACTCTGCTGCTGGCATCCGGAACCAGAGTACCCCTCTCTGCTGCTGTGGTCTGGCAGCAGAGGACCTTTCTCCCTTCTGAGGTCCTGCACCAGAAGACCCTACTAGGTTGCTCGTGTCGGGCACCAGAGGACCCAACTCTGCTGCTGGGGTCCGGCCACAAAGGTCCTTCCTCCTTGCTGTGGTACGGCAGCAGAGAACCCTCCTCCCTGCTCGGGTACGGCAGAATAGGACCATCCTCTGCTGCTGGGGTCCGACACCAGAGGACACCCCTCTCTGCTGAGGTCCGAAACCAGAGTACCCTAGTCTCTGCTGGGGTCGAGCAGCAGGGACCCTCCTTACTCCTGGGGTCCAGCAGCAGAGGACGCTACTCAGCTGCTGGGTTCATACAGCAGAGGACCCTCCTGCCATCTGGGGTCCGACAGCCGATGACCCTCGTTTGCTTCTATTCCAGCATCAGAGGGCCTCCTCTGCTGCTCGGGTCTGGCATCAGAAGACTCCTCTCTGCTGGGGTCCGGCAGCAGAGGCCCCTCCTCCCGGCTGGGGTCAGGCACAGAGGACCATCCTCTCTGCTGAAGACTAGTATGAAAGACCCTCCTCTCTGCTGTGGTCCTACAGCAGAGGACCCTCCACTGCTGTTGTGTCTGGTAGCAGAGCACCCTCCTCTGCTTAGGAACCCCAGCAGAAAGGAAGCAGCAAAGGACCCTACTCTCTGCTTTGGTCCAGCAGCAAAGGACCCTCCTCTCTGCTGTGGCACAGCAGAGAGAAAGCAGAAGGGGAGCCTTTACTCAGCTGGGGTCCCGCAGCAGAGGACCTTCCTCTTCTGCTGTTTTTCAGCAGCAGAAAATTCTCCTGCATCTGGACCCCAGCGGTGAGGTAGCAGAAAAGGACCCTCCTCTGCTGGACTCTTGCAGCAGAGGACCGTCCTCTGCTCCTGGACGACAGAAGAGGGGAAGTTTTAGAGGACCATTGTTGCCTACTGGACCCCAAAGAGAGGACACTGCAGATAACCCTACTCTTCTACTGGGGTCCAGCACCAGAGGACCCTCCTCTGCTTCTGGACCACAGCACAGAGGAAGTTGAAGAGGACCCTCGTCGCCGACTGGGCCCCAAAGAGAGGAAACAGCAGGTGACCCTCTTCAAATGGCATTCGGCAGCAGAAGACCCTCCTCTGCTGCAGGTTTCTGGCAACAGAAGACCCCCCTCTATTGCTGAGGTCCAGCACCAGAGGACTCCCCTTTGCTCCTGGTATCCTACAGCAGAGAACCCTCCTTCTGCTGGTTTCCTGAAGCAGAGGACCCTCCTCTGCTGCTGGAGTCTGGAAGCAGAGGTCCTCCCTCTGCTGCTACTGTTTCTGGCAGCAGAGGACCCCTCACTGCTTCTGGGTTCTGGCACCAGAGAACCCCCCCTGCCGGGGACCAGCACCAGAGGAATCACTTGTACTGCTGTGGTCCGGTACCCGAGGACTCTCCTCTCCTGCTGGGGTCGAGCAGCAGAGAGCCTTCCACTCTGCTGGGGTCCAGCACCAGAGAACCGCCTTCTGCTGCTGGCGTGCAGCAGCAGAGAACCCCCTCTGCTCTTGGGTCTGACACCAAAGGACCCACCTCTGCTACTGGGTCTGGCAGCAGAGGAACCCCGTCTTCTGCTGGTGTCCGGGAGTGAAGGTCCTCCCTCTGCTGCTGTGGTCGGGCACCAGAGGACCCCCTCAGCTGTTGGGGTCTGGCACAGAGGACCCCCCTCTATTCCTGGGGTCTGGCAGCAGAGGACCTTCCTTCTGCTGTGTTCTGGCAGCAGAGGACCCTCCTTCTGCTGGGTTCCGGCAGCAGAGGACCCTCCACTCTGCTGGGGTCCAGCACCAGAGGATCGCCTTCTGCTGCTGGGTGTGGCCGCAGAGAACCCCCTCTGCTCTTGGGGTCCAACACCAAAGGACCCTTCTATGCTACTGGGTCTGGCAGCAAAGGACCCTCCTTCTGTTGGGTCTGGCAGCAGAGGACCCCCCTCTTCTGCTGGTGTCCAGGAGTGGAGGTCCTCCCTCCTCACTGCTGTGGTCCGGCACCAGAGGATCCCCCTCAGCTGTTGGGGTCAGGCACCAGAGGACCCCCCTCTCTGCTGAGGTCCAGCCAAAGAGAACCCCCTCTGCTGCTTGGGTCGGGCACCAGAGGACACCCCTCTCTGCTTGGGCCCAGCACCAGAGAACCCTCCTCTCTGCTGGGGTGGAGCAGCAGAATACCCTCCTCTCTGCTGGGGCCTGGCATTAGAAGACCCTCCACTGCTGCTGCGTCCAACAGCAGAGGACCCTTCTCTTCTGCTGGACCCCAGCTTAGAGGAAGCAGCAGAGGACCATCCTCTCTGCTGGTGTCTAGCATGAGAGGACCCTTCTCTGCTAGGGTGCAGCAGAAAGGAAGCAGCAGAGGAGGTTCCTCTCAGCTGGAGTCCTGCAGCAGAGAACCCTCCTATTCTTTCCTGTTCCAGCAGCAGAGGACCCTCCTCTCCTGCTGTCAGAACCCAGCAGCAGAGCAGCGTCATCTCCTGCCTGACACAGCAGAGAGGAGGGTTCTCAGCTGCTGAACCCCAGCCTAGAGGAGTCTCCTCTGCTACAGGACCACAGCAGAGAGGAAATTGCACAGGACACTCATCTCCTGCTGGACCCCAAAGAGAGGACAAAGCACAGGACCCTAATCTTCGGCTGGGATCCGACAGATGAGGACCCTGTTTCTGCTGGATTCCTGCATCAGAGGACCCTCCTCCCTGCTGGGGTCCGTCAGCAGAGGACCCTCTTCTGCTGCTCGGGTCCGGCACCAGCGGACCTCCTCTGCTGCTGGTGTCCGGCACCAGAAGATCCCCCTCTGCTGTTGGGGTCCAGCACCAGAGGACCTCCGTATGCTCCTGGGGTCTGGCAGCAGAGAACACTCCTTCTGCTGGGTTCCTGCAGCAGAGAACTCCCCTCTGCTGCTAGGGTCTGGCACCAGAGGAACACCTTGTTCTGCTGTGGTGCGGTACCCGAGGACTCTCCTCTCCTGCTGGGGTTCAGCAGCAGAGGACCTTCCACTCTGCTGGGGTCCAGCACCAGATTATCGCATTCTGCTGCTGGGGTGCGGCAACAGAGAACCCCCTCTGCTCATGGGTCCGACACCAAAGGACCCGCCTCTTCTACTGGGTCTGGCAGCAGAGGAATCCCCTCTTCTGCTGGTGTCTGGGAGTTGAGGTCCTCCCTCTGCTGCTGTGGTCGGGCACCAGAGGATGCCCCTCAGTTGTTGGGGTCTGCCACCAGAGGACCCCCCTCTGTTTCTGGGGTCTGGCAGCAGAGGACCTTCCTTCTGCTGTGTTCTGGTAGCAGAGGACCCTCCTCCCTGCAGGGATATGGCAGCAGAGGACCCTCCACTCTGCTGCTCGGGTGTGGTACCAGATGACGCTCCCCTGTTGCTGGGGTCCGGCAGTAGAGGACCATCGTCCCTGCTGAAGTTCGCAATGAGAGAACCCTCCTCCCTGCTGTGGTCCGGCTGCAGAAGACCCGGCTCTGTTGGTGGGGTCTGGCACCAGAGGACCCCCTCTCTTGCTGCTGCGGTCTGGCAGCAGAGGACCCTCCTTCTGCTGGGTTCCGGCAGCAGAGGATCGCCTTCTGCTGCTGGGGTGCGGCAGCAGAGGACCCACCTCTGTTGCTGGACCCCAGTGGAGAGGTAGCAGCAAAGGACCCTCCTCTCCTGCTGGACCCCTGCAGCAGAGGACCTGCCTCTGCTGCTGAACCACAGCATAGGGGAAGTTGCAGAGGAACCTTGTTCCCTACTGGACCCCAAAGAGAGGACACGCAGAGGATCATACTCTTCTACTGGCGTCCTGCAGCAGAGGACCCTCCTCTCTGCTGTGGTCCGGCAGCAGAGGACCCTCCTCTCTCCTGATGTCAGGCAGCAGAGAGCCTCTTGTGCTGCTGGATTCCGGCAGCAGAGAACCCCCTTTTGCTGCTGTGTTCTAGCAGCAAAGAACCCCCCTCTGCTGTTGGGTTTCGGTACCAGAGGACCCCCTTGTCCTGCTGGGGTTTGGTAGCAAATGACACTCCTTATGCTGGGTTCTGGCAGCAGACAACACCCATGTTCTGCTGGGGTCCAACAGCAGAATTCCTCCCTCTGCTGTTGGTGTCTGGAAGCACAGGACTCCCCTCTCATGCTAGGGTCCGGCACCAGAGGACCCCCTCTGCTACTGGGGTCTGGCAGCAGAGGACCCTTCTTCTGCTGGATTCCTGCAGCTGAGGACCCTCCTCCCTGCCTTGGTACGGCAGCAGAGTCCCTCCTCTCTGCTGGGATCTGGCACAACAACGCCCTACACTCTGCTGGCATCCAACAACAGAGAACCCTCCTCTGTTGCTGGGGGTCCATCAACAGAGGACACTATTCTCTGCTGGGGTCCAGCACCAGAGGACCCTCCTCTCAGCTTGCTCGAGCAGCAGAAGACCTTCATCTCTGCTGGGGCCCGGCAGCAAAGGACAATCCTCTACTGCTCAGGTCAGACAGCAGAGGACACTCCTCCCTGCTGTGGTCTGGCAGCAGAGGACCCTCCTCTGCTTTTGAGGTCTGGCACCAGAGGACATCCCTCTCTGCTGGGGTCCAGCAACAGAGGATCTTTCTCTGTGCTGGGGTGTTTCACCAGATGACACCCCTCTCTGCTGGGGTCCAACACAGGACGACCCTCCTACGTGCTGGAGTCCCCCAGCAGAGCACCCTCCTCTCCTGGGGTCTAGCACGAGAGGACCCTCCTTCCCTTCTGGGGTCGTGCAGTGCAGGACCCTGCTCTCTGCTGGGGTCTGGGAGCAGAGTACCCTACTCTGTGCTGTGATCCCGCAACAGTGACCCCCCCCTTCTGCTGCTGGTGTCCGGCACCAGAAGACCCTCCTCTGCTGCTGGGACTGGCAGAGAACCATTCTCCCTGCTGTTTTACGGCAGAACAGGGTGCTCTACTGCTGCTGGGGTCTGGTAGCAGAGGACCCTTCACTCTGTAGGACCCCAGCAGAGAGGCGAGTCCTCTGCTGCTTCCTCTCTGCTGGGGTCCGACAGCACCAGAGGACCCTCCACTGCTGCTGGGGTCTAGCATCAGAGTACCCCCCTCTGTAGCTTGGTTCCGGCACCAGAGGACCCACCTCTGCTGATGGTGCTGGCAGCAGAGGACCCTACTCCCTGCTGTTTTCCAGCACCAGAGCACCCTGCTCTGCTGCTGGGGTCAGGAAACAGAAGACCCTCTTCTCTGTTGGATGCCAGCAGAGAGATAGCAGCAAAGGAGCCACCTCTCTGATGGTTTCCGGCAGCAGAAGACCCTCCTCTGTACTGGGCCGAGCAGCAGAGGACCATCGTCCCTGCTGAGGTCCAGAAGAATGAACCCTCCTCCCTGCTGTGGTCCGGCAGCAGAGGACCACCCTCTGCTGCTCTGGTCCAGCAGCAGAGGACCCCCTCTCTGCAGGGGTCTAGCACAAGAGGACCCTCTTCTCTGCTGGGGTCCAGCACCAGAGGAAGCAGCACAGGAACCTCCACTCTGCTGGGGTCCTGCAGCAGATGACACACCACTTCTGCTGGGTTTAAGCAGCAGAGTTCCTACTCTCCTGCGGGACACCTGCAGCATAGGACCCTCCTCTGCTGCTGGACCCCAGCAGAGAGGAAGTACAGAGGACACTCAACTCCTGTTCGACCCCAAAGAGAGGATGCGGCAGAGGAACCTCCTCTTCTGTTGGGGTCCGGCAGCAGAGGACCATGCTCTCTGCTGGGGTCTCGCAGCAGAGAACACTCCTCTCTGCTGGGGTCTGGCAACAGAGGACCCTACTCCCTGCTGGGGCCTGGCAGCCGAGGACCCTACTCCCTGCTGGGGTTCAGCAGTGGAGGACCCTTCTCTGCTGCTGGGGTCCGTCAACAGAGGAACCTCATTCCTGCTGTGTTCCGGCAGCACAGGATTCTCCTTCCTGCTGGATTCGGACAGCAGAGGAACCTCCTCTGCTGAAGGAACATAGCAGAGATAAAGCATCAGATGACCCTCTTCTCTTCTGGGGTCCATCATCAGAGACCCTGCTTTCTGCTGGACCCCAGCACAGAGGAAGCCACAGAGCACAATCCTCTCTGCTGAGGTACAACAATAGAGTACCCTCCTCTCTGCTAGGGTCCGGCAACAGAAGACCCTCATCTGCTGCTGATGTCCAGCAGCAGATGCCCATCCTCTGCTTTTGGTGTCCGGCAGCATAAGACACTCCTCTCCGTTGGACCCCATCAAAGAGGAATCAGCAGAGGACCATCCTCTCTACTGGGGTACAGCAGTATAGGACCCTCCTCTCTGTTGAGGTCCATCCCCAGAGGATCCGCCTCTCTGCTGGGGTCCAGCAGAGAAGAAGCAGTAGAGGACCCTCCTCTATGCTGGCGTCCGGCAGCAGAGGACCCTCTTGTTCTGCTGGGGTCCGGCAGCACAAGATCTTCCTCTCTCCTGCTGCCTGGCACCATAGGTTCCCCCTCACTTCTGTTTTCCTGCAGAGAGAAAGGAGCAGAGGACAATCCTCTTCTGTTGGGCAATAAAGAAGGAAGCAGCAGGGGACCCTCCTGTTCTGCTGGGTCTGGCAACAGGGGACCCTCCTTCCTTCTGTGGTCCGGCAGCAGATGACACTCGTCCCTGCGGGGTCCGGCAGCAGAGGACCGTCCTCTGTGCTGGGTCCGGCAGCAGAAAACTTCCCTCTTCTGCAGGGATCCAGCACCAGAGAACACCCCTCTGCTGGGGTCAGGCAGCAGAGGGTCCTACTCTACTGCTGGGGTCCGGAAAAATGGGACCCTCCTCTCCGTTCGACCCCAGTGGAGAGGAATCAGCAGAGGACCGTCCTGTCTGCTGGAGTCCAGCAGTAGAGTACTCTCCTCTCTGCTGGGGTCCAGCACCAGAGGACTCTCCTCACTGCGGGTGTCCAGCATAGACGAAGCAACAGAGGACCCTCCTCTCTGCTGGGGTCCAGCAGAAGAAGACCCTCTTCTTTACTGGGGTCCGGCAGCAGATTACACTCCTGTATTGCTGGGGTACCGCTGCAGAGGACCCACTTCCCTGCTGGGGTCTGGCAGCAGTGGACACTCCACTTTGCCTTGCTTCCAGCAGCTGAGGACCCTCCTCTCCTGCTGAACCCCTGCAGAAGATGACCCTCCTCTGCTGCACGACCTCAGCAGAGAAGAAGTTCTAAAGGACCCTCGTTACCTCATGGACTTCAAAGAGAGGCCACAGCAGAGGACCCTCCTCTTCTGTTGTGGTCGGGGAGCAGAGGACCCTCTTCTTCTGCTGGGGTCCGGCAACAGAGGACCCTTCGCTCTGCTGGGTCCAGGAGCAGAGGACCCACTCACTGCTGGGGTCCGGAAGCAGTGGACCTCCTCTGCTGGACCCCAGCAGGGAGGAAGCAGCAAAGAACCCTCCTCTCTTCTGTGATCCAGCACCAGAGGACACTCCTCTCTGCTCTGCCAAAACAAAGAGGAAGCAGCAGAGGACCCACCTCTCTGCCTGGGTTCGGCACCATATGACGTTCCTCTCTGCTGGGTCTAGCACATGAGGACCCTCGTCTGTGCTAGGGTCCAGCGAGTAAAATGCTGCAGAGGACCCTTCTCTCTGCTGGAGTCCAGCAGCCAAGGACCCTCCTATCCTGCTGAACACCAAAGAGAGGAAGCAGGAGAGGACCTCTCTGCTTTGGTCAGGCTCCAGAAGACACTCCTTCCTACCGGGGACAGGCAGCTGAGGACCCTCGTCTCTGCTGGGGTACAGCAGAAGAAGACCCCCCTCCGCTGCAGGTGTTCGGCATCAGAGTACCCTCCCCTCTGCTGGGGACTGGCTGCAGAGGACCCTGTTCTCTGCTGTGTTCCTGCAGCAAATGAGCCTCCTCTCTGCTAGGGTCTGACAGTAGTGGAATCTCTCTCTGCTGGGTTCCGGCACCAGAGGATCCTGCTCTGCTGCTGGGGTCCGGTACAACAGGACCATCCTCCCTGTTGTTGTCCAGCACCAGAGGACCGTCCTCTGCTCCTAGGGTCCTGCATCAGAGTACCCTCCTCTGCTGCTTGTGTTCGGCACCAAAAGACTACCCTCTCTGCATGGGTCCTGCAGCACAGGACCCTCAACTGCTGCTGGGGCCCGGCACCAGAGGATCCCCCTCTCTAATTGGGTCTTGCAGCAGAGGACCCTCCTCACTGCAGGGGTCCAGCAGCAGAGGACCCTCCCTCTGCTCATGTCCGGCACCACAGGAACCACCTCCCTGCTGGCAAGTGGTACCAGATTACCCTCCTCTGCTCCTGGGGTCCGGCACCAGAGGACCCCCCTCTCTGATTGGGTCCAGCAGCAGAGGACCCTCCTCACTGCTGGGGACCAGGAGCAGAGGACCTTCCTCTCTGCTGGGGTCTGGCAACAGATGACCCTCCTGTCTGCTGTAGTGCAACACCAGAGAAGCTTCGTCTTCTGCTGTAGTCCAGCAGCAAAGGAAACTCCTCTCTGCTGGGGTCCAGAAGCAGAGCACCCTCCTCTCTGCTGAGTTCCAGCACCAGAGGACCTTCTTCTCTGCTAGGATTCCAGCACCAGAAGACCCTCCTATCTGTTGGGTCCAACATCCGAGAATCCTCCTCTATGCTGGCTTCCGGCAGTAGAGGACCCTCTTTTCTGCTGGGGTCCTGCAGCACAGGACCCTCCTCTCTTTTTGGGTCTGCCAGCAGAGGACGCTCCTTCATGCTGGGGTCCGGCAGCAGAGGACCTTCATCCATGCTGGAGAGCCTTGGATGAGCGTCCTGCACTGAGTGCTGGTGGCCACGAGAGGGCGCCCAAAGCCGCCGTTCGTTCTTTCTTTTCTTTTTTTCTTTTCTTTTTTACACATTTATTTATTTTATTCCAAGGTCAGATATACAGAGAGGAGTAGAGACAGAGAGGAAGATCTTCCGTCCGATGAGTCACTCCCCAAGTGAGCCACAATGGCTGGTGCACGCTGATCCAAAGCCAGGAACCTGGAGCCTCTTCTGGGTCTCCCATGTGGGTGCAAGTTTCCAAAGCTTTGGGCAGTCTCTACTGCTTTCCCAGGCCACAATCAGGGATCTGGTTGGGAAGTGGAGCATCCGGGATTAGAACCTGTGCCCATATGGGATCCCAGCGCGTTCAAGGCGAGGACGTTAGTTGCTAGGCTACGGCGCTGGGCCCCAAGCTGCCCTTTCTACCCCTGGTGGGCTCAGGCCTTCTGACCTCTAGACAGTCCAACCCGAGCCATCCTAGCATCAGGTGGGGGTCCTGGACAGTATTCTGGTACACGTGCTGTTGAAAGATCAGGGCTCCAAGGCCGAACAGCCCACATATCAAAGCCCGGGAGGGAGGAGGACGTTTGGGGCCTAGCATCAGCCCAGGCCTCTGTGATAGGAAGTGTCAGGGTGCCTTTAACAGCAGGGCACTTAAAGAACCCTGGGAGATGGAGTCTCACATCAGCATGCCCACAGGCCCTCAGGGAGCTGGAGTCCCATGCCTGCGTCCTCAGAGCCCTCTGAGAGCTGGTGTTAAACACCAGCCCACTGGGGTTGTACTTGGCCAGATGAGGTCCCGGGAAACCTTACCGCCACCCCCATTCTTGCAGAGCACCCTGAGATGCAGGCTCCGGGAATTCTTTGGCAAGTGGAGCAGCTCCTTGATGGGCTGCCAACAGGGCTTCATGGACCTTGTATTTTTTATTACAAAGTCCGAGATACAGAGAGGAGGAGAGACAGAGAGGAAGATCTTCCATCCAATGATTCACTCTCCAAGTGAGCCGCAATGGCTGGTGCACGCCAATCCGAAGCTGGGAACTTGGAAACTCTTCCGGCTCTTCCATGTGGGTGCAGGGTCCCAAAGCTTTGGGCCGTCCTCGACTGCTTTGCCATGCCACAAACAGGGAGCTGGATGGGAAGCGGAGCAGCTGGGATTAGAATCAGTACCCATATGGGATCCCGGTGCGTTCAAGGCAAGGACTTTGGCCACTAGGCCACGCTGATGGGCCCCGGCTTCATATATTTTTGCATGTGTTGGGTGGTGGTTAGGGTGATACACTACTCTGCCTGCCTTGGCCTAGCTGAGTGGTGTCTGGGCATGTGGGCTCCTAAGCCAGGAGCCAGGTGGATGGGCAAGTAGGCACCAGAGGTCACCACCCATCTGCAATAGGAAGTCCCAGGCCCTAACTGTTAAAGAAAGCATCCTGCAACATGCAGCCCTACTGCCCAGCACATATGATGATGGCTGGGGAGCCACCAAGGCCCGCACAAGGTAGGGCTTTCAGGGCCTGTGCTTCCTGCACACAACAGGGTGCACAAAGCTGCCATTCCTATCTCTAGCTAGCACTTGAGGGGTCAGCCATCCCTGTCATGTGCTTTGGAGGCAGGAATTTGGCCTCACAGCCTCCAGCCAGATGCTGCTGCCCTCTTGTTCACCAGGGAGTGCTTCACCCTCCTCCATGGATCCTTCTGGATTCAAGACTCTTCCTCCTGCTGGTCAGCTGTGGACCGTCGGCCGCTGCTGATGTGCCATCTTCCACAAGACATCCCAACAGCTGACATCTGTTCTTCACAGAGGTCCTTCTCCCCAGGACAGGTAGAGTAGCAACATGCCTGGATCCCTCATCTGTACTGGCTGCTCTCACAGCACGGAACAGCATAAGTTGTGCAAGCCAGGGGGACAGGCACCTTCAGCAGCCTGGTGAAGGAGCTGCTGAAGGGTCCAGCAAGGATTGGTGTGGTGTGGTGTGTGTTGTGTGTAGTGTGGTGTGGTGTGGTGCAGGGAATTGTCCCAGTGGGTCAAGCCTCAGCCTGCCATGTGGATGGCCTGTATGGGTGCTGCTTCAAATCCTGGCTGCTTCCCCTGCAGTCCAGCTCCCTGCCAATCCTCCTGGGAGAGCAGCGGAGGATGCTGCAGGGGCTTGTGCCCCTGTGCCCGTGTGCCCCTGTGCCCCTTTGGGAGATCTGGAGGGAGCTCCTGGTTCCTGGGCTTGTCCTGGGTCTCAGCGAGATGGTCCTCGTCGGACCCCCATCTCTCTCTATCTGGGCTTCAGCTAGTGGGACCACCTCGGACCCCTTCCTCGCTGCTGGGGCCCCAGTGAGAGGGTCCCCCCTGGAATCCCTCTGCTGGGGCCTCAGAGAGAGGGACCCCCAGTGCAAACTACACTCTCTGCTGGGGCCTCAGAGAGACAGATCCTCAGAGCACGACCCTCTCTCTGTGTTGGGGACTCAGCCAGAGGGTCCCCCTCAAGACCCCGTCTTCTGGGGCCTCAGTGAGAGGGATTCCTGAGTCCCACACTCTCTCTGCTGGGTCCTCCGCGAGAGGGTCCCCCTGGGAACCACCTCTCCTGGGGACGCATGAGAGGGAACCCCTCGGGACCCCCTCTGTTGGGGAATCAGAAAGGGGGAACCCTGGCGACCATTCTCTCTCTGCTGGGGCCTCAGCGAGAGGATCCCACTTGAGAATCCCTCTGCTGGGGCCTCAGCGAGGGGGAACCCCGGCAACCCCCTTTGCTTGGGCCTCAGCTAGAGGGATATCCGGAGCCACCTAACCTCTCTGTTGGGGCCTAGGCGAAAAGGGACCACTCGGGACCCCCTCTGCTGGAGCCTCAGTGAGAATGTCTCCCTCGGGACCCCCTCTGTTGGGGCCTCCGTGAGGGGGAACCCTCGCGACCCCTCCCTCTCTGCTGGGGCCTCAGCGAGCGGGAACCCCGGTGACCCCCTTTGCTTGGGCCTCAGCTAGAGGGACACCCGGAGCCACCTAACCTCTCTGCTGGGGCCTAGGCGAGAAGGTACCACTCGGGACCCTCTTTGCTGGGGCCCTAGCGAGATGGACCCCCGGAGCCCCCATCCCTCTCTGTTGATGCCTCAGCAGGAAGGTCTCACTCGGGACCCTCTCTGCTGGAGCCTCAGCTAGAGTGTCCCCCTCGGACCCTTCCTATCTCAATGCTGTGGCCTCAGTGAGAGGATTCCACTCGGGACCCTCTATGCTGGGGCCTCAGCGAGATGGTCCCCCCAGACCCCCCTCTCTCTCTGCCTGGGCCTCAACGAGAGAGATCATCAGAGCCCGACCCTCTCTCTTTTGGGGACTCAGGCAGAACGTCCCCCTCAGGACCCCGTCTTCTGGGGCCTCAGTGAGAGGGACCCCTGAGACCCACTACCTCTCTGCTGGGTCCTCTGTGAGAGGAACCCCAGAGCCCCACTCACTCGATGCCGGGGCCTCAGTGAGATGGACTCACAACCACCCCCTTTCTCTCTCTCTCTCTGATGGGGCGTCAGCGAGAATGACTCAAAACCAACCCCTTTCTCTCTCTCTCTCTGATGGGGCCTCAGCGAGAGGGTTCTCTCGGGATCCCATCTGTTGGGGCCTCATCGAGAGGGACTCCCTTGAGACCCCCTCTGCTGGGGTTTCAGCGAGAGGGTCGCCAATACCCCCCTCTGCTGCTGCGACCTAAGTGAGAAGGACTCCCAAGCACCCCTCCATCTCTGCTGGGGCCACAGCGAGAGAGTCCCCAGCGGGACACCCCCTCCCTCTCCGCTGGAACCTAAGCTAGAAGGTACCCCTCGGAACCCCCCTCTGCTGGGGTCAGCGAGAGGTTCCTTCTCAGACCCCCCTTTCTCTCTGCTGGGGCCTCAGTGAAAGGGTCACCCTGGGGAACCACTCTTCTGGGGCCTCAGCGAGACGGACCCCCGAGCACCCCTCCATCTCTGCTGGAGCCTCATTAGGAAGGTCCCCCTCGGGACCCCCTCTCCTCAGGCCTCAGGAAGAGGGTCCCCCTCGGATACCCCCTCCATCTCTGCTGGGGCCTCATCGAGAGGAACTCCCTTGAGACACCCTCTACTGGGGCCTCAGCGAGAGGGTTTCCCAGCGCCCCCTCCCTCGCTGCTGGAGCCTCAGCGAGAGGGTCTCCATAGGGACCCCCTCTGTTGGGGCCTCAGAGAGAGGGACACTTGACATCCCCCCTCTCTCTTTGCTGGGGCCCAGAGAGAAGTTAGCACTTGGACCCGCCCTTCTCTCTGCTGAGGCCTCAGGAAGTGGGACCCTCGCCCCCCTCTCTCTGCTGGGGCCTCAGTGAGGGACCCCCTAGGGACCCCCTCTGCTGGGGCCTCAGCGAGAGGGACCCCTGGAGACTCCTCCCTCACTGCTGGGTCTCAGCAAAAGAAACCACTCGGGACCCCCTGTACTGGGGCCTCAGAGAGATTGTCCACCTTGGTACCTCCTCTGCTGGGGCCTCAGCGAGAGGGTCCCCCTCGGACCGCACATCTCTGTCTGCTGGGACCTCAGCGAGGGTGTCCCCCTCGGGACCCCCTCAGCTGGGGCATCAGCAAGAGGAACCCTCATCCTCCTCTCTCTCTCTCTCTGTTTCTGCTGGTGCCTCAGCGAGAGGGTCCCACTCCGAACCCATTTTGCTGAGGCCTCAGCGAGAGGGACCCTCGTCCTCCTCTCTCTCTCTCTCTGTTTCTGCTGGGGCCTCAGCGAGAGGGTCCCCCTCGGGACTCCACTGCTAGGGACTCAGCAAGAGGGACCACCACAGCCCACCTACCTAGCTGCTGGGGCCTCAGTGAGAGGGTCACCCTGGGGAGACCCTCTGCTGGGGCCTCTGTGAGAGTGTGTTCCTCGGACCCTCCCTCTCTCTGCTGGGGCCTCTGTGAGAAGGTCCCACTCGGGACAACCTCTGCTGGGGCCTCAGCGAGAGGGAACCTTTCTCTGCTGGGGCCTAAGTGAGAATGATCCTCCCAGCCAGAGACTCAATCTCTGCTTGGGCCTCTGAGAGAGGGTCCCTTTCGGGACCCCGCCTGCTGGGGCCTAAGCGAGAGGGACCCCCAGAGCACCCTCCCTCACTGCTAGGGCCTCAGTGATACTGACCCCAGCTCCCCTCCATCTCTGCTGGGACCTCAGTGAGAGGGTCCCCCTCTTATGCCCCCTCCCTCTCTGCTGGAGCCTCAGTGAGAAGGTACCCTTCAGGGCCCCTCTGCTGGGCCTCAGGAAGAGGGTCTACCTTGGACACCGCCTCTGTCTCTGCTGGAGCCTCAATGAGAGGGTGACCCTCTGGAGCCCCTCTGCCTGGGCTTCAGCTAGAGGGACCCCCGGCAACCCCTCTCTTGCTGCTGGGGCCTCAGCAAGAGGGTCCTCCTCTGGAATCCCTCTGCTGGGGCCTCAGCGAGAGGGACCCCTGGTGCCACCTACCCTCTCTGCTGGGTTCTCAGCGAGAGGATACCCCTCAGGACCCCCTGTGCTGGGGCCTCAGTGAGATGCACCCCCGGAGTCCCCTCCTTATCTGCTGGGGCCTCATGGTGAGGGTCACCTTCGGACCCTCCCACCCTCACAGCTGGGGCCTCAGCAAGAGGGTCCCACTCGGGACAACCTCTACTGGGGCCACAGCAAGATTGGCCCCCGCGGGACCCCGTCTGCTGGGGCCTCAGCGAGAGGGACCCTTTCTTTGCTGGGGCCTCAGTGAGAGGGACCCTCCCAGCCAGAGCCTCAATCTCTGCTGGGGCCTCTGAGAGAGGTTGCCCCTCGGGACCCCATCTGCTGCGGCCTAAGTGACGGGGACTCCCAGAGCCCCCCTATATAGCTGCTGGGGCCTCAGCGAGACGAACCCCCGAGCACCCCTCCATCTCTGCTGGGACCTCAGTGACAGCGTCCGCCTCGGACACGCCCTCCCTCTCTGCTGGAGCCTCAGCAGGAAGGTAACCCTCAGTACCCCATGTTCTCGGGCCTCAGGAAGAGGGTACCCCTCTCATATAACCCCTCTGTCTCTGTTGGAGCCTAAACAAGTGGGTCACACTCTGGAGCCCCTCTGCTGGGCCTCAGCGAAAGGGACCCCGGTGCTCCCCTCCCTCGCTGCTGGGGCCACAGAGAGAGGGTCACCATGGCAACCCCCTCTGCTGGGTCCAGAGCGAGAGGTTTTCCCTCGGGACCACCTCTGCTGGTGCCACAGTAAGATCGTCCACCTTGGGACCTCCTTTGCTGGGGCCTCAGCAAGAGGGTCCCCCTTGAGACCCACTCTGCTGGGGTTTCAGGGAGAAGGTCCCCGTCGGACCCTCCCTTCCTTGCTGCTCGGGCCTCAGCGAGAGGTTCCCCCTCGGGACCCAGTCTGCTGGGGCTTCAGGGAGAAGGACCATCAGCCGCCCCTCCCTCTCTCTCTCTCTCTCTCTACCTGCTGGGGCCTCAGCGAGAAGGTCCTGCTCGGGACCCACTCTGCTGGGGCCTCAGTGAGAGGGACCCTTGGCCCCCCAATCCCCTCCCTATCTGCTGGGGCATCTGCAAGATGGTCCATCTCGTGAGCCCCTCTGCCTGGGTCTCAGCGAGAAGGTCCTCCTCAGACCCCCCTCTCTCTCTACCTGGGCTTCAGCTAGTGGGACATCCGGCAACCCCTTCCTCGCTGCTGGGGTGTCAGCGAGAGAGACCCCCTCGGAACCCCTCTGCTGGGGCCTCAGTGAGAGAGATACTCAGAGCCCAAGCCTCTCTGTGTTGGGGACTCAGCCAGAGGGTCCCCCTCAAGACCCCGTCTTCAGGGGCTTCAGTTAGAGAGAACCCTGAGTCCCACACTCTCTCTGCTGGGTCCTCCGCAAGAGGGTCCCCCTGGGGAACACCTCTCCTGGGGCCTCAGCAAGAGAGACCCCCTTGGGACCCCCTCTGATGGGGACTCAGTGAGGGGGAACCCTGGCAACCCCTCCCTCTCTGCTGGGGACTCAGCGAGACGGTCCCCCTTGGGACCCCCTCTGCAGGGGCCTCAGCGAGGGGGAACCCCGGCTACCCCCTTTGCTTAGGCCCCAGCTAGAGGGACACCCGGAGCCACCTAACCTCTCTGCTGGGGCCTAGGCGAGAAGGCACCACTTGGGACCCCCTTTGCTGGGGCCTCAGCGAGATGGACCACCGGAACCCCCTTCCCTCTCTGTTGATGCCTCAGCAGGAGGGTCCCACTCGGGACCCCCTCTGCTGGAGCCTCAGCGAGAGTGTCCCCCTCGGACCCTTCCTATCTCAAGGCTGTGGCCTCAGTGAGAGGATTTCACTCAGGACCCTCTCTGCTGCGGCCTCAGCGAGAGGGTCCTCCCAGATCCCCATCTCTCTCTCTGCCTGGGCCTCATCGAGAGAGATCATCAGAGCCCAACCCTCTCTCTGTTGGGGACTCAGCCAGAGGGTCTGCTCAGGACCCCGTCTTCTGGGGCCTCAGTGAGAGGAACCCCTGAGTCTCACTACCTCTATGCTGGGTCCTCTGCGAGAGGGTCCCCCTGGGCACCACCTCTCCTGGGGCCTCAGCGAGAGAGGGACCACCTAGGGCCCCTCTCTGGGGCGTCAGCAAGAGGTTCCCCCTCGGACCACCCTCCCACTCTGCTGGGGCCTCAGCGAGAGGGTCCCTCTTGGGACCCCCTCTGCTCTTGCCTCAGCGAGAGTCCCCCTCGGACCTCCCCTCTCTCTGTGCTGTGTCCTCAGTAAGAGGGTCCCACTCAGGAACCCCTCTGCTGGGTCCTCAGCCCGAGGGTCCCCCTCCGAATCCCTCTCCATCTCTGCTGGGGCCTCTGTGAGAGGTTTCCCCTCAGGCAGGTATATTAGGCCTTTATATGTTATGTAAGTATGTTAGTGTTTGTGAAGCACCCCTCTCTTTATCTTGTCTTTCTGCTATGAGCACCAGGTTCCGACATTTCCTGCTAGTTTCCGTTTTAACCAGACTGTCAGACTGTCTGATGTGTGACCCCAGCTGTTGGGGGTCTGGTCCTCCCTTTATAAATAGCATAATCTCTGCCCGTGCTTTTGCTTATCATTCCCCTGTTATTACCACAGGGAAAATACCCACCTTCTCTACGTGGCAGCTTTGTGGGGTTTGGACATGACTGGCAAGCACCCCGTTTTCCCTTCTTTAGGAATGCAATGATTCCTGTGGAATCTATTAGTTCCATCATTCCTCTGAACTTGAGGACTCGCTCACGTGGGTGAACCACAGCTCCTTGAATTTGAAGCTTGTGTCTGCCTGTGTTATCCCCATGTTTCTCTCTCACATACAGAAAACACCTCTGAAGTAAATGACACCACGTTCCAGTGCACCCTGACAGCGTGCTGGAATGGCAATTGCAATTCTGCTGTTCTTCAGCCCCTGCCCTGAATCCTGCCTGTGTCTGTTGGGACTGACGGAGAGGCCTCTGTTGGCCTGATAAAGAATAAAACAGACTGGCATAATGTCGACCACCATAGCCAGTACATCAGCAGCCGCCACCACCAGTTACCTTGGTGACAATGAACAAGGTTGAGGTACAGACTGCCAGAGTTATGGAACAATAGGACTTTACTGATGCACATGAGTGGGTGGGCACCCTTGTGTTGTAACTGCGGGTTGATGTGTTGGCAGAGGAACAGCAGAGGCTGTGAGATTGGGTCTAGGCCTCTTGTACCCCATCGTATGCCTTTTTGTGTGCAACACCTATGCAAGTGCAAAATGCTTCCCAAGCCCGGGAACTGCTGTCTGCTCATTGCTACCGAGCTAAAGATACTCCTATGGTCAGGGCCTCTGTTCCCCATCATATGCTTTATGTATGTTTCCCCTGTGTAGTGCTATGTTTTGCCAAGCCCAGGAACTGTTGTCTGTATTTTACAATGCTGTCATTTTTATTTAAAGTAACAAAATAGTTTTCCAGTGATTGTTTTCATGAAAATCAGATGCTTTTGAAGAAATAACTGGCATTAAAAAAACGTGTATACAGTTACTCTGGAGAAACCTCAGACAGATGAACAAAAGGACAGTCCTCACTCAGATAGGTGTGCAGGCAGTATCAAAAGGGACAATTTCCCCACCTGGCTGGGGTTACATTTTCCTTCTAGCATAAGGAGTGTAGCTATAGTATGTGTGGTGAGCTCCTTATGGTGGTTAAGGACACCTGGTACCTGATGCAAAGTGAGGCTTAGCTGCAGGATGCAGAGCATGTGTGCTGAGGCTTTGGCCATGTGGAAACAGCCTGGAGGAGATGGCAGTGTGGGTGGCTAGGGTGTTGGCAGTATTCAGCTTCCTGTCCCTCACTGCCTGCCTGCTTTGCCCATGTTAAGTATGTCTAATTGACTAAATCTATTGACTTGGTAATACTTTGTGTATAAAATTTCATTTCCAGAAGTTCTAGTAGATCATTTTCAAGTCCATGTCTTTTGCTTCTGCTTCTAAATCTGCTTGTATTTTATTGCTTTAAAGACAATGTTGATCACATTTCCCATGGTTACTGTTTCTCAATGTGCAATTCGTGGATCTACTTCTGCTTTTTCTCACTCTTGATATCCTATTTCCTGGCGTACCTAATCTTTCATACAGATTATTTTGCAAGTTTGTATATAGCAATAAATGTGGAGGTCTCAGAAAACTAACCTCTCTGGAGAGGATTTACCTCTTCCCTACCCACCTGCGACCCCCTCATTCATGCTCAGGACTTGAAATTAATTCCCTTAAACTATGATCCCAAGGACCCAGCACAGTGGCCTAGTGGCTAAATCCTTGCCTGGAAGTCACCAGGATCTCATATGGGTGCCACTGCGTGTCTGCTGCTCCACTGCCCATCCAGCTCCCTGTTTGCAGCCTGGGAAAGCACTATAGGATGGCCCAAAGCCTGGGGACACATAAAAAGCTCCTAACTCCTGGCTTCGCATCAACTCCTCTCGGACCATTGTCACTTTATCAGCAGATGGAGGATCTTCCTATTTTTCCTTCTCTGTATAGATCTGTCTTTACAAAGAAAAATCTTTAAAAATACATCTATATAATCTCGGGCTGGAAGGGTATATGAGGACTCTACTGTGTCTCATTTATTCTAACTGATGTCCAGTGGAAACTTTTGGGAGTGTGTCTGCTAGTAGCTTCTCAACTTCCAGCAGACACAGGGCTCTGATGTCTGACCCTCTCCTAAATGTCACTACCAAATGTGTTCAGGTCACAGAGCCCACAAAAGCAGCTCTCAGGTTTTATCGCATGAGGTTCTTTTTTGTCCTGTCAGTTTTTGCCAGATACTGTTTTGCCAGCTTTTCAGGTGCTAAGAAAGATGCTTTAAATTTAGCTTTACTGCTTATCAGTGAGAGTAGATCCAAATAATTAAGCCTGACTTGACTAGAAATGAGATGTCACATCTCAATATCTTAAAGCAATAGAAAAAGTAATGGTGATTTTGAGTATGATAGTAATGTTGCTATGAAGTTAGAAAACCAGGTGGAAGTAAGTACTGTGTGCCCTTGGATTTTCTTCCACTGAGATTCAGTTGAAGAAAAATCCATGGAGATAGTTTGCTTTGATGGATTTGAGATCATCTGCAAGAGTGGGTAAAAAGTTCTGGCAAAGTGCAATTGAAATAGAAGTTTGGTGCAAAAGAAAAAGCCCTAAAATCCATGAACCCAGTGGTCTTCAAGTTTTTGAAAAAAATTACAAAAAAACTGCAGAGATTTCAAGTGTGTTTTTGCACTTGCACTTAATTTCCATTTTTTCCCATTGGTGTCTTGAAGTGCACTCATACAAACATTGTTGTAGACTCTTCCCCTGCCAACCTATCAAAATTGTTGGGAAAAAAATAAGGTTTTTGGTTTAAAAGTACATTTACTTAGAGTGTTCCTTTTTATCTTTAGATTTTTTAAAAGATTTATTCATTTTATTTCAGCCCAAGGTCCTGAATTCGTTCCAAAGGGCAGACTGCAAGCATGCGCCTCCCTTTTGCATGGCTGGTAAGTCTAGAGCTGCTTCTTGGCTTCTGTTTTATTTTATTATTTTTTTTAAGATTTATTTATTTTTATTGCAAAATCAGATATACAGAAAGGAGGAGAGACAGGGAGGAAGATATTCTGTCCAATGATTCACTCCCCAAGTGAGCCGCAATGGCCAGTGCGCGCCAATCCGAAGCTGGGAACCAGGAACCTCTTCCAGGTCTCCCATGCGGGTGCAGGGTCCCAAAGCATTGGGCCATCCTCAACTGATTTCCCGGGCCACAAGCAGGGAGCTGGATGGGAAGTGGAGCTGCCGGGATTAGAACTGGTGCCCATATGGGATCCCGGGGCTTTCAAGGTGAGGACTTTAGCCACTAGGCCACACCACCGGGCCCTTTATCCTTAATTTGTGTTTGTTATTGCCATGAGAAAAGTTTTGGCTGAGTCATAAACGGTACCTACTCATGCAATAAAGAAACTGATCAAACTTGCAGCGATAGTTTGTACATAAGGAGACTGCTGATCTTTGGCTTCATGGTAACAGAGCTATGGTGAGTCACTGGCTTAGAGAAGCCTTCGGACAAGGCCAGCAGTCATGCATCACAGCATGTGGCCGGATATGGGGGAGAGAGTTGGAGAAGGATTTATTAAGTAATTGTCCACTATTTGAGCAGTTTAGGTCCATAAAGAGTGACTCGTCCAGTCTGGGATGCCTAGATTTAAATTAGAGAAAAATAAAGAGGAGCATGTTGAGAAATGCCAGCTCTGTTACCCTCTTGTTGTGTCACTTTGCTGGCAAGGACAAAAAGAACTATTCAGCTATTTTCCCATAACAATGTTAACATTGTATAAAGAATATATGTGGAAAAGAAATATTTGTGAACCTGTACTTTTCATACTCTCTATATGAGCACTTGATGCTGTTTGAGGATTTGATTAGTCATTTCTGAGCCTGGGTTATGAGTATGTCTTTTGGTACAATATTACATATTGATATGTACATTCTATGTGCCTAGGTCAAACCAGCAGCATAGCAGTCCCTAAACTAAGGAACCTACAGATAAGCCATCCTATTCTTAGATTTCAAATTTGAGAAATATTCACTTAATATGTAGGGAATCCAATTTCTGATTAATACTTTGCAAGTGGATCCACAGATGGCAACAACAATGCTGCGTTCTGCATGCCAAGTGTTACACCAAGCACACTATCACTGACATTCAGAAGGTAGGAATCAGTGATCCTATTCAACAGATGAGAAACAAAGGCACAGAGAAGTTTCTTGACAAATACATGAAGTGCTCATAACTCATTTTGGCCCATGGAAAAGCTGTAACTCGAATCCTACTTCACATAGCAAAATTAGGGAACCTAAGGTAAAGCGCCAGGGTAGGGGAGGTCGTGGGGAGGGATGTTGGGTGGCAAAGTCCAGGCTTCACATTTTGTTTTCCTACTTGCTAAAGGCATGTGATTAAGTTAGTTCCTGCTACTATTATGGTTAAACTGTTTAAAATATCATCCCTAGGCAAATGTTGGCAGAGATTAAGATGATGCTGGAGGACTCCTGTAGCCCATATCATGGGGTCTGGATTCCAATGCTGCTTCAACTGCGGGCTCTAAACTTCATCTTTTTTTTGCTTTTGTTTTGTTTTTGTTTTTTTTTATTAAATTTATTCATTAATTACATTGTGTTGTAATCTCATAGGAGCTGTGATTCTCCCCACACTTCCCCACACCCTCCCCCCATGGTGGGTTCCTCCACCTTGTTGCGTAACCATAGTTCAAGTTCAGTTGAGATTCGCTCTTAGCAAGCATATGCCAAGTATACTAACTTCATCTTAATGAACCCTGGAAGTAACCAAGTGATAATCTGAACAGCTAGGTTCCTGCCATCCGCATACACCTGGGGATGGATATCTGACAGCTGCCTTTGGTCTGACCTAGCCCATGCTGTGGCAGGCATATTGAGATTAAATCGGTTAATAGAAAATCTTTCTCTATTCTCTTACTCTCCTCTCTTTTTTGTAAAGTTTTATTTAACTGGAATACATTCCTTGTATTTTACTTAAAGTTAACAGCATAATGAGATTTCCCAACCTGTCTAGCCTTCTGCCACACTCTCGCCCTTTCTCCTCCTTCCTTTATAATTTTTGTTTAACTTTTCACTGCAGCATACTTTGAGTTTATAACCACAAGTTTAATCCTTCATTAAAGAATCCCACAAGTAGTAAGTAGAAAAACCACTATTTCTCAAGAGTACAGATGAGGGTTATAAACATTAATCAAATCTCAAGGTGTCAGTTTCAGTCATATTCCACTTCTGTACTCTGTATTAGCTAACAAACAGGAAGGAAACCATTTGTCTTTGGGGGGCTGGTTTATTTCAGTAAGTATAAGACGCAAGTGTCTACTTGCCTCCATTCTTTCAAATAAATAATAAAATTTAAAACAGCCATCCTTCTTGATCAGTCATCCCTTCCCATGGGAGAAATATACTATGACTTCTTGTGTGTGTGTGTGTGTGTGTGTGTGTGTGTGAGAGAGAGAGAGAGAAGATTCTCTTAAAATATCTATTTCCATCTCATCAGAAACCAGGGAGTTGGAGTAAATGAGGCACTTGGAATGCTGACGGGAAGGTACTGAGGGGAGCTAAGTAACTTGGGAGTGATGTATAGGAGGAAAGCATTTGCCAGCATCCTCTCCGACGTCTTACAGGACTGAAAATTATTCAATAGCGTAAAACTATCAATAAGTGCTGACTATAAATTTTGGTTTGTGGAAAGAGCCAGAGACTGAAATCACATTGTCTAACCTCAAAGAACTCCAAAAACATGACTGTAATTCTCAGTTGCAGTCTACTGAGAGTTGGGTAGGAGAAGCGATGCCAGTTCCCTGAAGCCTTGGAAAGATTGACTGTGTGATGCCATGTTTTCTATTGCAGAAAACAATGCACAAGTCCCCTACCAATGCCAAACGGACATCAACAAATCAAATATTCTGAATGTATATTTTGCTTAGTTCCCTGGTAATCTTACCTTAAGAACAAGGTCTACTGCAGTCACTGGGCAGCTTTTTCTTTTTTTCAGTCAAGCAAAATGAAGGAATTGTTGGAATATCATGCTTTGCTGCCAGAAACTCTCAATAAGATGAACAGTTCCAGTGAAATACATTGCCAGAGGGATTGTGTCTGCTATCATTTGAACAACTGTTAAACTACTTACCTGCAGATGTGCAGGAAATCATGTGCAAAACCATGCTGTACTCACTTGCTACTATTTTACATGTAAACGCATTCTATGGCTTATCAGGATCTTTAACCGTAAACATTTGAGTGACAAATCTCCAACTGGACCCGGAGCAGTAGCCTACTGACTAAAGTCGACACCTTTGCAAGTGCCAGGATCCCACAGGGCTGCTTGCTCACTCACTTGTATCCCAGCTGCTCCACTTCCCATCCAGCTTCTTGCTTGTGACCTGGGGAAGCAGTCAAGGCCAGCCCAAAGCCTTGCGGCCCTGTACTAGCATGGGAGAGCTAGAAGCTCCTGGCTCAGCTCCAACTGTTGCAATCACTTGGAGTGGCTCAGCAAATGAAAGATTTTTCTGTCTCCTCATCCTCTCTGTAAATCTGACTTTACAGTCAGAATATTTTTTTAAAGATTTATTTATTTTTGGGGGGAAGCCAGACATGTAGAAAGGAGAGAGGACAATCTTCTGTCCAATGATTCCCTCCGCAAAGTGGCCGCAACAGCTGGAGCTGAGCCGATCTGAAGCCAGGAGCCCAAGTCCTCCTCCAGGTCTCCCATGTGGGTGCAGGGTCCCAAGGCTTTGGGCCATCTTCAACTGCTTTCGCAGGCCACAAGCAGCGAGCCGGATGGGAAGCGGGACTACTGGGACTAGACGCAGTGCCCATATGGGATTCAAGGCGAGGACTTTAACTGCTAGGCCACCTCACCAGGTCCAAAATCTTAACTCTCCAACTAAAATACTGAAGGCCAGTACATTGTGAGCTGAACATATCCCATGTTGGTAGCCCATTCCTAAACCAATGCTGGCCTTTTTTTCAAGGATAACTAGGCTGTCAGAATTACTCCATATGCACGGGGCTGAAACTTCCTAAACACACACACAAGCAAGAATTGTAAAGAAAGATGGCTTGTGTGAGCATGAACTTCACCCCATTAAGGTTCTTAAATAGTTATCTGCTTTTAGCTCATTTCCTACTAAAAATTCAAATGTCTCAATTTTCCGTTAGGCTGTTACAGCTTCGTCTGTTAAGCATAGTCCCGCGTTTCCTAGCATCACCTAGTAGATCATTCTTGATCTCGGAGCTTCTGATGAGCTGTGTGGATTCCAAGTGAGATTTGCCTTACTGGAATTATGCATACATGTTAGTAAGGATTGTTTTCCATCATTTAGGGACCAAGTGATTTCTAGAAAAGCCATAATGTTGAGAGTACTTCCGAAGTTTTTACTGTTACGGCATCGTAGAGAAACTGACACGTGCGTTGGACTAGACGTGAATTTGTCAGCATTGGCCAGCAACATTCCTCGTGTAGACAAACGTGGGAGTAATGCTCAAACGCTCAATACCGAGATAGGAGAAGATCAGACAAGGATGAAAGTCTGGCGCTTCTCTGCCTCGTGGAGGTGTTTGAGGAAGTAGGAAGTGGGATGCTTCACAAAGTCCGTAAAAATGGAGTCAAAAGAGAAGTTTCCATGCAGACTTGAAATCCATATGTTGGCTTTCATGATCATTCTCCACAAACATTTTAAAGACTGGTTGAAAGAGACAGTGTATGTGAGTTCTATAGCTCACCAATGTTAGGAAAAGTACACCTGTTCCTGGCTAAGTACCCAACTTGTGAGAATTCCATAATTTTTAGCTTGTATTTTCTGCCTTCTGGCTAGATGTGTTTTGGATTTTTATTCTTTGGACTGCTGTGGGTAAAAAGTGGGAAATTAATGATGATCAAATTAGACAATGGACCTACTTCTTAGCTCTAGAGGAAGTCTAACTACAATGAAAATTAGACTTGTGGATTATTTGAGTTACAATTCCCTCACTTTTTTTATGAAGTACATTGCATTACGTGACAGTTTCATAGGCTCTGGGATTCCCCCAACCCCTCCCCATGCCATCCCCCCATGGTGGATTGTTCCACCTTGTTGCAGTATTACAGTTCAAATTAAGTCAAGATTCTTTCATAGCAACCATGTAGGTTGCATAGTGTCCAGCATGTTATTGTCCAGATAAACTCCAGGTCTCTTGGGGAGACCATCTCTGGTCTGAAAATAGAGCTGGCAGAATATCATCCCAATCAATTAAAAGCCACAACAAAACATCAGCAACAATTTGCAACATGATGGAGTTAATTTACATGGTATTGAGTAATCAGCACGTTAAAATGCAAGTTCTTAACCACATCCTGTGAGTACTTCATTGGCATTTCAATTTTCGTTTATACACGGAACCGGCTTCTATACACCTTAAAATGGCTATAGGGTACTATTCAGCTGTCTCGTGTCTATTTTCATTGGAGTATTTAGCAGTTTATAGTGTTAAAACATAATGTTGCTGAACTTGGCAGATTTTAGGATAGTCTAAACTGGCTTATAACTCTGACAAGGCATTTGTCAACAGTTGAGGTGCAGACCAGTTTTAGGAGGGGTGTGCAGAGAAATCTTCAATGCCTTAGTGAGGAGTAACCAATCTTTGTGTCCTCCCTAGTAAGGTATGTGTGAGTCCACGCCGAACATTTCCTCCTGGTTCTAAGCTTTCCTTGTTGTTCTCTATCCTAATTTTTTTTTTTGGGGGAGTCTCTGCAGCGACCCTGATGGTCCTTGCAGGAGAGGGTGGGGATCCAAAGTTGAAACTAAGTAAGGATCAGAGAAAGCTCCTCTCCCTAGTCCCAAAGGAAGTTTACTGTTCTTCTGTTTCTGCAGACTGCTCAGGGCTCCTGGCTGCTGTCCCGATGACCTTGGATCCTGCCAGGAAGGATTTGGGCTTCTTCCATCCCATGTGGGAGATCCAGATGGGGGTGGATGACCTCAGAATTCGCAGGCTCTGAAGGCACTCCAATTCCCTATGTTCTTCTTGGCGGTTGGGATGTAGTCCTTGGTGCCCGTAGTGATAGTCCTTGGTGAGGATCCGGGAGTCTACATGGTTGGGATACAAGCCTCCTCCTGTCCACCTGCTCCACTCTGGGGTGCCCCCCTGCTCTGTGTGTACGACCTGTTAAGAGATTGTCAGGATCGCTCTTGATTCCCCCTCTATGTCTTTGTAGTTTGAGTTACTTGTTCCATTCCTGACAGGTTATACTTCACGTCTTCCTCACATTCTAAGCAGATGGAAGATTTCTCTGCTCTCCCACCCCATTTCCGGGTAGCATAGGGTCTTAAAAGTATATCAGGTTTTACAATTCTTTGATGTAGATCATAAGCAGTTTGACTCACATTGATTGTTGGTTTATTGGTTACATCACAATATCTTATTGCATGAGCTACAGACTGTTTGGGCTTGGAATAATACTACATTTTACAGGTACTGTTTTTCGAACTTGCATCATTTCATCTTAAATTAAGGCAAATATGTGGTATCTAACCTTCTGGGATTGGCTCATTTCCCTTAGCATTATGGTTTCCAGTTTTGCCCATTTGGCTACAAGACTGCCTTTCATTTTGTTTAAAGCTGAGTAGTATTCCATGGAGTAAATGAACCATAGCTTTCTTATCCAGTCTTCTGCTGATAAGCATTTCAGTTACTTCCATGGTTGTACAATTGATTGTGCTGCTATGAACATAGGAGTGCATGTTGGTTTCTCGTGTAATAGTTGTTTTGGATATATTCCTAGGAGTGCTATTGCTGGACCATATGGTATGCAGACTTTCCGTTGTTCGAGTGTTCTCCATACTGATTCCCCTAGAGGCTGTACAAGTCTGCAGTCCCACCAGCAGTGGAGTAAGGTTCCCTTTTCCCCACATCCTCGCCAGCAAGTGTTGGTGGTGGTTTTTTGTATGTGAGCCATCCTCACTGGCGTTAGGTGGTATCTCATTGTTGTCTTAATTTGTACTTCCCTTATTGCCAGGGAAAGCTGAGCGTTTTTTCATGTTTGTTTGCCATTTGGGTTTGTTCCTTTGTGAAATGTCTGCCCATTTCTTGAGTGGTTTGTTTTGGTTGTTCTGGAGATCTTTGTATATTCTGGAGATTAGCCCCATATCACCTATGTAGTGTGCAAAGATCTCCCATTCTGTGGGCTGCTTTTTTACTTTGTTGATTGTTTCCCTTGCTGTGCAGAAGCTTCTTAGTTTGATGTAGATACATTCATTTGTTCTTGTCTTGATTGCTGTATTTGGTGTCCTTTTCAGGAAGTCGGGAACTACCCCTAGATCTTGCAGAGTATTTCCAACATTTTCTTCCAAATGTTTGAAGGTTTCTGGATATAGGTTTAGGTCTTTTATCCATGTAGATTTGATGTTAGTGTATGGTGAGAGATGTGGGTCTATCTTTTTGTTTCTGCAGGCTATCAACCAGTTGTCCCAACAGCATTTATTGAACAGACCTTCCCATTTGCCTGGATTGTCGTTTGTCTTTTTGTCAAAGATTATTTGGCTGTATCTGTGTGGGTTTCCTTCTGGTGTTTCTATTCTGCTCCATTGATCTTCCTCTCTATCATTGTGCCAGTACCAGGCTGTTTTGATAACCACTGCCCCATAGTATGTCCAGGGGTTCGGAACTGTAATTGGCCCAGCTAACTTTCTGTGCTTCAGGATGGTTCTAGCTATTCGTGGGTTTTTGTGTTTCCAAATGAACCTTTGAATCATTGTTTCCAGTTCCATGAAGAATGTTTTGGGTAATGTGATTGGAATTGCATTGAATGTATATATTGCTTTTGGTAGTATAGACATTTTAATGATACTGATTTTACCTATCCAGGAGCATGGGATGTTACTCCATCTTCTGAGGTCTTGTTCAATTTCTTTTTTAAGTAGTTTGTAGTTTTCTTCAAATGGGTCTCCTACATTTTTGGTTAGGTTTATTCCCAGATACTTCATAGTTTTCTGTTATTTTGAATGATATCTTGCTGATTAGATCCCTTTCCATCTTGGGGCTGTTAGCATACACTATAGCTGTTTTTCGTTACATCATTTTGTACCCTGCCACTCTACCAAACTCTCGTATAAGTTCTAGCGGTCTCCGTATTGAGTCTCTTGGCTCTTCTAAAGAAACATAACACATCGCCATGGAGGAAAAAGACACGAGGTGTAGTTAAGCGAGGGAGTGAAAGTGAGGGTTTGTTCTTTGTGGCAGACTGTAAGAACAAAAGGTGAATTGTTGAATATTTTTCACCATTGCAAAGAATCTTGCTGGTAAAATAATGCACCAGTCAAAACCTGATAGTTCCAATTGTTTGCATGTAATAGTTAGCAGACGCATGTCTCCATAATTTTCTCATTAAATCAGTCTGAATGTTTCACAACAATTAAAATCCTCATGTTTTAAGTTTCTGGTTACTTGAATATATAAAGTGGTCATATTTTAAGTGCAACTTTTTACATTTTTAAGATCAATTGACACAAATATGCATCCACGGGGACTCTGTAAGGTTTTGCTGCATGTAAAGCAAACATTGGGTACTGATGAAATGGGGGTGAATAGATCTAGTTATGTAGTTCCTTGGATGATTTCTATGTGGTGAAACACTCAAATTCCTTCCATCTAGCTTTATATGTATTAACTGTATGTTATATATAATGTGTAGACACGTCCACATATGTATGTACACACAGCATGTTATTGGTAACTGTCATCACCTTGTCATACTATAGAAGACCAGAACTTAGTTCTTCTACCCAGCCATTACTTTCAACTTGTCCGTCAGACTTCTCCCATTTTTCTATCCCTCTCCCTTCTTCCCCCCAATCTGTGATATTATTCTAAATTCACATGAGATCAACTTTAAATTCCAAACAATGTTTCAAAAAGTTTGTAGAAGACAGAATTAAAGATCTGTTTATCTTGATGAAAAAGGTCTTAAAATTTGCGTTTTTCATAAAACGAACACCATGAATGCATATACAGGTCTCCACAATAGTCCCTAGTGACCTTTCACCTTTCTCTAGTGTTGGTTAGATTTCGTTTCTCAGCTCTCCTCTAATTTCTTTTTGCTGTTTTTAACATTTATTTTATTTTCATTACAAAGTCAGATATACAGAGAGGAGGAGAGACAGAGGAAGATGTCCCATCCGATGATTCATTCCCCAAGTGAGTGCAATGGCCCGTGCTGCACCGATCCGAAGCCAGGTGCCTGGAGCTGTTTCCAGGTGTCCCATGTGGGTGCAGGGTCCCAAGGCTTTGGGCTGTCTTTGACTGCTTTCGCAAGCCACAAGCGGGGAGCTGGATGGAAAGTGGAGCTGCTGGGACTAGAACCGGCACCCATACAGGATCCTGGAGCGTTCAAGGCAAAGACCTTAGCTGCTAGGCCACGCCGCCGGGCCCAGCTCCCTAATTTCATTTCAATGTTTTGTTTCTAGGTTAGTCTATAAGTTTGCTGGTTTTATTTCTTTTGGAAATAACCTTTGTTTCACTGATCTTTCATGTTTTTCTCTTCATTTGCTGGTTTGATCTTTATTTCTTTACTAACTTTGGGATTTAGTTAATTCTGCCTTCTCTAGATACACAAATGCACCTAACCTGTTTGAAACCTTTCCATTTTTTTATGTAGGCATTTAATGCTTCAACCTTTACTTATTATTTCTTTAGATGTCTTCTGTAAGTTTTGAAATGCTGTATTTTCATTTCATTCAATTTTTAAGTTTTCTTTTGGATTTCTTCCACATTTCTTCTTTGGATTTCAGGATCATAATATTTAATCTGCAGATGGTTTTGTTTTCAAGATTTATTTGAAAGGCAGATGTTACAAAGAGAAGATTTTCTGTCCACTGGTTCACTCTCCAAATGGCTGCAATGGCCGGAGCTGAACCAATCCCAAGCCAAGAGCCAGGAGCTTCTTTGAGGTCTTCCACACAGGTGCAGGGTCCAAGCACGAGAACTATCCTCCACTGCTTTTGCAGGCCATAAGCTGAGGGCTAGATGGGAAGTGAGGCCCCCGGAACATGAACCAGTGCCCACATGGATGCTGGTGTGCAAGGTGGAAGATTAGCCTCTTGAGCCACAGGGCCGGCCCCTCAATCTATGGCTTTATATTACCAAATTTGTCTGGATTTATATTTTTGTGATTAGAAAAGATATGATGTACTTTTTGTTGTGGTTTAATATGTGGTCTTAGAGGAAGTTTAGTGTATTCAAGTACATATTCTAAAGCTATTGCAATGAATGCTGTGTCAGTGTCTGTATACCCTAGAACTGTGGTTTTTCTTTCTTTTTTTTTTTTTTTTTTTTTGCTTTACTGACATGTTAGTTGATTCCTTAACTCCACTTTTCTTGATCTGGAGCTTGACTCTCCCTTTAGATATGTTTGTGTTTTTTTTAAAGATTTATTTTGTTACAAAATCAGATATACAGAGAGGAGGAGAGACGGAGGAAGATCTTCCGTCTGATGTTTACTCCCCAAGTGAGCACAACGGCCGGTGCTGCGCCGATCCAACCAGGAGCCTCCTCCAGGTCCCCCACGCAGGTGCAGGGTCCCAAGGCATTGGGCTGTCCTCGACTGTTTTCCCAGAGCACAAGCAGGGAGCTGGATGGAAAGTGGAGCTGCTGGGATTAGAGCTGGCATCCATATGGGATCCCGGGGCATTCAAGACGAGGACTTTAACACTAGGCCATACTGCCGGGCCCTCCCTTTAGATATAATAAGGCTTTTTAAGAATATGACATGCTGTGGCATTGGATATATAGTACCCAATCTGTCCTATCTTATTGCTGAATTAATTCCTTGATCACTAGCTGATGATCTTTGTATCTTTTTATAGCTTTTGGCTGAAGTGTATTTTGTCTAATACACTACTCCTGCTTGCTTTAGGTTTCCACTTAGGTAGAACATTTTTTTCCATCTTTTCACCAGTGTGTGTCTTTACTAATGAGTTTCTTAAGGTACATATCCTTGGTTATTTTTTAATCCATTTAGCCAAACTGTATCTTACCTGGGAGTGTGGTCCATTGACTTTCAAAGCTGTTGCTAATAAGTAGTAACAGTAAGTAGCTGTTATTAGTAAGTAATCTATGCACTTAAAAATTAGTTGGTTTCTTCTGAGTATTCTTCATCCAGTTATGGGTGAGCTTCAAAGTTTTCCATTTTGGGCCCAGCACAATAGCGTAGTGGTTAAAGTCCTCACCTTTCACATGCCAAGATCCCATATGGGCACTGTTTCTAATCCCGGCGGCTCTGCTTCCCATCCAGCTCCCTGCTTGTGGCCTGGAAAAGCAGTCAAGGATGACCCACAGCCTTGGGACCCTGCACCCACATGGGGGGCCCGCGCTCCTGGCTTCGGACTGACTGAGCTCCAGCCATTGCGGCCACTTGGAGTGAGCTGTCGGACGGAAGATCTTCCTCTCTGTCTCTCCTCTCTGTATATCTGACTTTGTAATGAGAATAAATAGAAGTTTTGCATGTTCTCATGATGCTAGCCTGCTACCTTTTATTTGCTTCTGTCTGTACATTTCCCTCAAACAAGTTTTAGGAGGCCAGTTGATTCTGATGACTTTCCTGACTTTCACTCATTTTGAAGAATATTTAAGTTATTAAGGATAGTTCTACTCAGCCAAGTATTTTTGGCTGATAGGCTTACTTTTTCTTCACAACTTGAAATAAACCATTCAATTCCCTCTTGGCCTATAAAATTTCTGTTTGACAATGTTGTTTGTTTAGTGGAGGTCCCCTTGAAAACGACAGTGCTTTCCTTTCGAGAATGAACAATTGTTTGTACTTAAAAGAGCCGGACCACAATAGGTCAAGGGAACGTGGATCTTTTCTGATCCTGTCAATTGACATCCTATGGGCCTTCTGTACTTGGAGGTGTACTTATTAAGATCAGGGAAGTTATGAGCTGTTTCATTGAATATGCGGCATACTCTCTTCCTCTCAGGAATTCCAAGAAAGTGTTCATTTCAGTAAGGTCTCAAAGCTCTCGGGCTGCTTTCATTCCCTTTCTCACATTTTTTTAAAAGCTTACTACAAAATATTGAACCTGTCTTCAAGTTCAAATATTTTTTAATTCTCTTGATCCTCATTTATCTTGACTTTCAACTATTTTCATTTTTAATTTTTCTTTAAGACATACTTGATTTGCAAGGTAGATAAAGAGGGGGAGACAGATCCTCCATCTCAATGGCTGACATCAAGGCCTGGGCCACTGGATAGCCAGGAGCCTGGAGCTCTGTCTCTCTTGTAGATGACAGGGACCCAAGTACCTCTGCCCTCTTCTGCTGCCTCTGCAGACATATTAACAGACATCTGGATCCACGGTAGAATGGTCAAGACTTGAATCGGAGCTCATAGGAGATCAGTACACAGGCAGTAGCTCAGCCTGCTGCTCACAAGAGCCAGTCCACAGTTGATTTTGTAATATCTGTTCAATTCCTCAAGGTCAGTCCTTGCCAAATTTCTCATATCATGCATTGATTTTCTAATTTCATTTTCTGTTGAAGTGTCTTATGTCTTTTTGAGTGTTCCACATCATTCTTTTTGGATTCTTTATTTTATTGGAAATGCAGGTTTACAGAGAGAAGCAGAGACACAGAAATATCTTCCATCCACTGGTTGATTTACCCAGTGTCCAGAATGGCCAGAGCTGAGCCAATCCAAAGCCAGGGGCTTCTTCCAGATCTCCCTTATGGGTGCACAGTCCCAAGGCTTTAGGCTGTCCTCTACTGATTTCCCAGGCCACAAGCAGGGAGCTGGACGGGAAGCAAAGCATCCGGTATTAGAACCAGTGTCCAGATGGGATCCCGGCATGGTTGAAGTGAGGACTTTAGCTACTAGGCTACTGCACCAGACCCCTTAACTGCCAAGCTATTGCGCCAGACCTCTCCCGTGTAAATTCTCAAATTTACTAGCATTCCTAAGTATGCACCCTTAATTCTAATGTCGGTGTACACTAGGTATTAATGTTAAACACTTCAACAATGCGGGAGTAGTTTCTTATAGTATAAACAATTCTATATGTAAAACTTGCAAGGTTCATTTCTCAACATGCTTAAGCCTTTAGTATTTTGTCCCAGCTTTTCCATTCCATGATAGCCATACTTCTGTAGGACAATATTCTACAAGCAATTCTCTTCCTTAATAACCTGCTTATTTGCTCGATTTACATTTTGAAACAATCATGTAAGACTCCAAATTAAGACATTCTATAAATAAAAACATACCGCATTTTGGCCCAGGCGCAAGTGATGGTGAGGGGCCACGGCATGGCTGCAGACCCTGGCCTCTGCTGCTAGGGGGTCTCCAACAGTGGAGCCAACCCTCGACGCGGATCCCAGGGATCTCCAACAGCTGAGTCCGGGGGTCTCCAGCATCAGCGGAGAACTGAAGAGAGGGGGCACAGCGGGGCTGGTAAGGCCAGGAGCAAGGGAAGGGGAGAGAGTGCGGCATGGCTTAAGACCCTGCACTGAGAGGGGAAGTCCAGCAGCAGCAGAGACCCGCGCTGTCGCACCCGGGGGTCTCCATCAGTATTGGCGACCCTCGCCTCGGCTGGTAGGCGTCTCCAGCAGCGTCGGCGACACTCGCCTAGGGTGCTGGGGGTCTACAACAGAGGCGGCGACCCTCGCCTTGGCTTGTAGGGGTCTCCAGCAGCGGCGGAAAGGGGAGGGGATGGAGCGCGGTGCAGCTGGAAAGTCCAGGCTATAGGGAAGGGGAGTGGGGTGGCATGGCTACAGCCCTTTGCTGCACCACAAGGGGATCCAACAGCAGCAGCGACCAGACACAAGGGAAGGCGAGGGGCCCTGGCCCAGGGGAACACACTCACCGTGGCTTCCAGTGGTCTCCAGCAGCAGCTACCCTCGCCTCTGCTGCCAGAGGTCTGCAGCAGCGGTGACTGCCTGAAGAGAGGGGGCGCAGCGGGGCTGGTAAGGCCTGGAGCAAGGGAAGGGGAGGGAGCGCGGCATGGCTTGAGACCCTCCCCGCACTGCAAGGGGAACTCCAGCAGCAGCAGAGACCTGCTGTGCTGTACCTGGGGGTCTCCATCAGCATTGGCGACCTCGCCTTGGCTGCCAGGGGTCTTCAGCAGCGGCAGCAACCCTCAACTCGTGTGCTGGGGGTCTCCAGCAGCGATGGTGACCCTGGCCTTGGCTTTCAGGGGTCTCCAGCACCAGCGGTGACCCTTGCCTTGGCTGCCGGGGGGTCTCCATCAGCAGCAGCGACCCTCGCCTTGGATACTTGGGGTCTCTAGCCGACCGGCCAGGGGAGGGGTGGGAGCAGGGCGCCTGGATAGCTCAGGCACATGGCGAGGGGAGCCTAAGGGGCATGGTGCATCTGGAGAGCTCAGGCGCGAGGGAAGGGGAGGGGCCGCAGAATGGCTGCAGACCTTCTCCTCGGATGCCAGGGGTCTCCAGCACCAGAGGCAACTCTCGATGGGGACCCTGCTGCTGGGGTCTCCACACCGAGGCCCTCACAACCTTCCTGTGTGTGTGGTATGGGGTGATGTTTGTTGGGCCGGGGTGTTGCAGGGTGGTGTCCCAGTGGGTCAAGAATCAGCCTGCCAGGCAGATGGCCTGTATGGGTGCTGCTTCAGATCCTGGCTGCTTCCCCCGCAGGCCAGCTCCCAGCCGATCCTCCTGGGAGAGCAGTGGAGGATGGTGCAGGGCTTTGTGCCCCTGTGCCCCTGTGCCCAGGTGGACACCTGGAGGAAGCTCCTGGTTCCCGGGATTGTCATGGCCCAGCCTCGGCTGGCTCTGGTGCTGGTCCTCAGGGAAGTGAGCCAGCAGATGCAAGAAAGATTGCTCTCTCTCCCTCTCTGTTCCTCTGTGTTTCAAAGCAGTCCCACATCAGCATGCGCACGGGCACTGTGGGAGCTGCAGTCCCACGTCAGCGTGCCCATGGGCGTCTGGGAGTTGCAGTCCACGTCAGTGTTCCCACCAGTGTTTGGGAGTTGGAGTCCGACTTCAGCGTGGGCAAGCGCACTGTGGGAGCTGCAGTCCCACGTCAGAGCGCCTGAGTACTCTAGTCTCTGGAGTCGTGAGGAATTTTGGGAAAAGATGTTCCACTAGGTAGCCTTCCATAGGCCGCTCTGGGACAGGAGACACCATCCCCTTGTCTCTCAAAGTGTATCGTGGGACGTATATTCCCAGCACCTCTTTTGCCGCCAGGCCAAGGCCAAGCCGAGCACAGTCGAGTACAGCCGAGCACAGCCGAGCTCAATCGAGCAGGTATGCAGTGCAGTGTCCCGGTTGCAGCGCCAGATGGTCAGGCTTTTTGGAGCACATTTGGGAACTTGTACTGTAGGTGGAAAAAGCCATGAGCAGGTATGACGTTGGCGGGGGAGCCACCTGGGCCTGGACAAGGGAACGCTTTCAGGGCCTGTGCTCCCGACAGCACGGGCCTGGATCCCTGGACTGTTTCCCAGCAGCCTTTCCTGCGTTCTACCCTGAACCCTTCTTTAGGGGAGGTGCACCCTTGCATCCCTGCCCTCTACTCAGGCACCTGTCGCCGCTTTCCCGCTTGTCCCTGCCTTGGCCATGCACCCCATCCCCTTGGAGAGGCCCTCACAACTGCCCTGTGTGTGTGGTATGGAGTGGTGATTGTTGGGGTGGAGTGGTCCAGGGTGGTGTCCCAGTGGGTCAAGAATCAGCCTGCCAGGCAGATGGCCTGCATGGGTGCTGCTTCAGATCCTGGCTGCTTCCCCCGCAGGCCAGCTCCCAGCCGATCCTCCTGGGAGAGCAGTGGAGGATGGTGCAGGGCTTTGTGCCCCTGTGCCCCTGTGCCCAGGTGGACACCTGGAGGAAGGTCCTGGTTCCCGGGATTGTCATGGCCCAGCCTCGGCTGGCTCTGGTGCTGGTCCTCGGGGAAGTGAGCCAGCAGATGCAAGAAAGATTGCTCTCTCTCCCTCTCTGTTCCTCTGTGTTTCAAAGCAAATAGCACAGAGGAAGGCTGGCATGCACACAGGCAGGCAGTCAGGCAGGAAGAGATAGACACCTGCTGCCCTCCTGGGACGGAGCGTGCTGTGTGCTGTGTGCTGTGTGCTGTGCTCTGTCTCTACTGCTTTTTCCTGTGAATGCAGACCCCGAGGGCGTATGTAGGGCTTCCATAATGGGACTCCTTTGCAACTTGTAAAGAGTGTGCTTGAGAGAGAAGGTCTCTGTGGCTGGGGCTGCTTCCCTTTACTTGGCAGCAGTTAGGAGGAGCATCCTGCAGTGAGTGCCGGTGGCCACGAGAGGGCAGGCGAAGCTGCCCTTTCTACCCCTGTTTCTCTGAAACTTGAGGAAAAGTAAGTGAAGAGGCTATTTTAGAAAGTATAAATTAAATAGAAACGGTTTTGCCAAGCATTTGGATTAAAGAACAGCTACTAGTAAGTATGTTTCTAGGGCTGCATCTTACTGTCACCCTGGGCCATTCCACAACATTTCATTATGTTTCTCCTACTACCAAACTGAAGCTCAGTCTCTCCCTTTCCCTTTATTTTGTTTTGTTTCTAAGTTTTGCTTCTATTCACCATCTGCAATATCGGATCATTTTGGGCCTAGTTGTTATGACAGTCTATCTGGTGGCCATGGTGGGCTCTATCCTACCTCTTACTTTTTACAAGAGAACTTCCCCATCATCTCATTTATTATTTCCGGTAGGCTTAAGAACAATAGTTTTATCATCCTCTTTATGGGTGTGGGATATTGGGTCTAACAACTTGGACTAACTCATTCACAATCATACAGTCATGAAATACCAGGGCTGAGCTCGTTGTCCCAGTTTTTTGTTTGTTGGGTTTTTTGGTTTTGTTTTGTTACTCTAAACTTTTGTAGTTGGTGGAAACAGATTGTGTGAACGAACGCTGCAATCCCAGGAGGTAACCAGACGGAGGAAGGGGGTGTCATGAGTGAGTGCTGTGCAGAGTGATGACATCACGCCAGCTGATACAAACAACCTGCCCATTGGATCTGCATGTCACTTTCCTGTAAGAGCCCACCTGATGTTTGTAACCAAGTGACAGTAAGGGGTGTTAGTGTATGTAAAGGTGGGAGAATGGGGAGTTCTAGTGTCTGGAAAATACCTGCAGGTGGTGCCATTAGTTCTTTGTAAAGTGCTGGTCTTAAAATGTGAAACCCAAAAGGAAAAGTTCTTGTGAAGCTTTAGGAAAATTAACAGACACTTGAATACTGGGTACCTTTGGGTACAATCATGTTTGAATTTTTGACCTTGAACTTGATTTGAATAAAGTCCTATTTTGTGAAGATACTAAAAGTTCTGGGGAACTAAATCCCAGGCTTCAACTTCCTTCAACAGTTCCTTTGTCATTTATTAGCTTAAGCTGCCTTTCTATTTTCAAATATAGGCAGTTCATCTTCTGTATAGATTCCCAATACAGTAGGGATTAAAAGTTGCTCAAAGCTAGGCAGTAAAACTTTCAGCCAAGAAAAAATCAAACGTCTGGATGGCCCAAGGGAGCAACTGACATTTCAGTTTTTTTAAATATTTATTCCCTGAATATTTCAAGTTTAAACATAGGCTTTGGATTAGTGCAACTTGGGTTCTGTGTCACTTATTCCATATTACCTCAGTATTATATTATGGATTCAATTTCTTGCTCAGTTTTTGGAAATGGAAGACAAATTAAGTTGTCAGGCAGGACTTTAACCTGTAGTTTGCATTTCCTGTTCTTGAATTGTAGTGCTAGAGTCTTCAATGTTATTAATTTTTGCTAACCTGAGTAAGGAAGTGAAGTCCCAGGACTGTTTGGAAAACAGGATGAGCTTTAGTTAGGGAGGGTGGGGGTGTGTGAAATGATGGGTTTAATAAGGGAAGTGAATAGGAAGCAGCAACAAGATGGTCATGTTACATTTGTTGAAACCAGAGATTCTGAAAATATAGAAGTCACTTCAGAAAACAAGGACCTTGTAGGTATCATTCTCCTGTCTACTTCTCTTCCCCCCCAAAGTACTAATGTTGAAACAATTTTGATTTGATGGTGATACCATTTATGGAAGGATTGTTTTTTTCACTGTAGAGGCGAGTCCTGTTTGGATAGAATTTGTACACAGATATAGTGAACATCTTTGGAAGTTATGTCACCAGTGACCATGTGCTTTAAATCACTTGCGTTATTGTTATGATGATGATGATCAAGGCAATTGCAAAGCACTTACCCTTGAACATCTACCAAAAGTCTGAGGTTCTATGATATAATGTTGATGGATTGTGTTGTTGAAGAATTAACAAGATGAATGCCCTTTTCCCTACGGTTGTATGTACTTACATCTTAAACTTATTGCTAAAGAAGTAGGTGTCAGAGAGGCTGATTTAATTGTGCTCAGTATTTTGTGACAAACCACGAAAGAAATTCCATTAGTCAAGATATTTGCAGTTCTAATGAAGAGTAAAATCTGATGATTTAATAATGTTGGGATTATCTCATAACTAGTTGTTTAATTAAAGATCAAACATGCTAATGTGATTAGTAGATCTTATTATGAGACCTAATTAGGCCAGGGTTAAGCAAGAACTTCTGGCCCATTATCTCTTTCTGTATAGCTACAAACTACAAATGGTTTCTCTATTTCAGTTGTTACAATAAATGTCTTATGTGCATGAAAAGTATGAAATTCTAATTTTGGTGTCCATCTATAAAATTATATTGCAGCGTAGTGATGTTTATTCATGTACATTGTCTACAGCTGCTTTCAGTTATAAAGGCAGAATTCTACAATTGTATGTAATCATACAAAGATCATATAGCCCACAAAGCCTAAAACATTCAGTATTTGTAGAAAAAGCTGACATTTCAGATAAACTGTAGTGTCTTTCACATTTGTCCACTTCTTCACATTTCAACATCCATTATCCTGGTCTAGATCTTAGTTCTATATTGCCAAAATTGTTGCAGAAACCTCACAACTGGTATTCACATTCCTGGTTTTCCTTACCTTATCTTCCTAAAATATGCACACTTAAATATTTAATGATGTCTCCGTATTTACAGAAGAACCTACATAGTTCAACGCAAAGTGCTTCTTGGGTCACTCTACACTTCAGGGAAGGCTCCACCTGCTTGCTCATTATAGTCTATACTTAGGGTAACCATCTGATTTTTCCAGAAGGGATAAGTAAGTGTGAAAGAGGCCTTTATAGTCATTGAATTGAGAAAACAAGTGTAAAGCAATATTATTCTAGCCACATTGGAGTATATATATATATATATATATATATATATATATAGCGCCATATTACCAATTTTTCATCTGGTTGCTACACATTCCTGATCTCTATATGTACTTGTTCTTTTACTTCTACTAGAATTTCTTTTCCTCTTTGTATAAATATCTACCTGAAACATTTTTCCAAATCCAGTTTATAAAAAGCCATGTCTATGCAGCTGTACTCATACATAATCTCTTTCTCCCACTGCACGCGCACACACACACACGCGCGCGCGCACACACACACACACACACACACACATACACCTATAGTGCACAGCACTAGTTTCTTTGAGACATAATCCTTAGCAAACACCATATTCCTCGTGGATCTATATAGCACCATGCCATTTGCAGTATATATTTGATGAATCAATGAAGACTAGATTGTGGAGACTAGTATTTGAAGTATTCAATTTCTGAATCTTCCATTTTAATATGATTAAGTAGTAAGCAAAACTAGGTTTCTGAGAACTGAGGACACATCCTTGAGTGCCAGTATAGAAGTGTAGCAGGATGGATTAAAGTGCAGGTATAAACTTTGGGATCCAGCCTTCCTGAGACTGCATTATGATTCTGTCACTAATAGGCTGTATTACCTTGGGCTAGTTACTTTCTTCTCCTTACCTTCTTGCATCTGTAAAATGTGGGTGATCATAGTAGTTACTGGATGGAATGATGGCTGAATAATCAAGTATTCCAAGAACGCAGTGACTGCTCTATGAAAGTTCACTGCTGGGAGAATCAAGATGGCAGAATAGGGTAAGCACACGTTTAAACAGATGGAGAAACATTTAATCAGGATGAAGCAGAGAGGACACATTCTAGGAAATAGAGAAGAGAACAACAGCAGAGGGATACCTGGAGACTGACAGACACAGGAAAGCAGCAGACACAATGGTGTGGTGTTGCAGTGATGGATACTCCAGCGGCATTCAGCTGACGGCAATCGGAACTCCACCAGCAACCAGGTGGGAAGGGACTTGCACTGGGAACTTGGGAGGTGAACCCAAAGAACTGGCCGTCCTGCTGGTCCATTTGATTTGACCAGGAGCAGAGACAGAGCAGCAGATCCCAGACAGGCAGTGCGAGAACAGGGTGGATTCACAGCCCAGTCAGCCCCATAGAGCCGAATTGGGCGCCATTTTGCGTAAGGAGACAAAAGCAAGGGAAAGGACTGAGCATAAGTTGAGCTGGGAGTGAACTCGTTTCTTCTTTTTTTTTTTTTTTTTGCATTTTTTTATTTAATTTTGAAAATTATATTGTTGACAATCTTTACATAGTTAATTATGGTAAAAAGGTTCAGGAGCTATAGGGAGGTGGGTAAGACTATTATGTCCATATTGTTTCCTTCTTGTATCTGAGGTAAAGGGGGTTATTGAGGGAGAAGCCCCTCCCAGTTTCCCACCCACCCCAAGTCCCGGATGTGGGGCATGCTCTGAGATCCTTGCTCAAGTGGTTTTAATAGTTCATCAGTTATGAATCGCTGCCATTTTCACCACTCCAAGCACGAGGGGGTTGTTGAAGAATCCACTGATTGACATAGTCATAGAGTCTTCATTTGCCCAGTATTTCGCTGGCAACATAGAGCTGAGGTGGTTGATTGACTTGTTCTTTCTTCTGTCTTTTCTTGGCCAGGGTTCTGAGTCCTGCATTTCGATTGGGGAGAACCCCAAAGAAATTGTGAGGTATTTATAGACCAGATTCTGGTATGTTCTAGCAAGCACAGGGCCTGGCACAGTCCATCTCCTGGATCAGCTGGTGGTTGCAATTGCTGGATTGGTTCTGTTTTCAGGCCCAACATAAACTGGGACCAATGGCTGTTGCAGTCCAGCCTGGTTCTGCCCAGCACATACTAGGCCCTCACATATACCAGTGGGAGCTGCAGCCTAGTCAGAGCGACCCACAATAACACCCAGCCACGCGGCTAGGTGAGGGGAGAGGGCGGGGCGTGGCACAGCTTCAGACCCCAGCCTTGCCAGGAGGGGATTCCTCTCCCCGAGCAGGTGGAGACCACCGCTGCACAGGGAGGGGAAGGGGGCACGGTATGGCTAGAGACCACTGGAGACAGGGCCACAGTCCTCACTCTGGACCCCGGGAGACAGGGCCCGGTCCTCTCTCCAGACCCCAGGAAGCAGGGCCCCGGTCTTCCCCCTGACACCTTGGACAGGCCCTGGTCCTCTCCAGAACTCTGAGACAGGGCCCTGGTCCTCTCTCTGGAACTGGAGACAGGGCCACGTTCTCTCCTGGACCCAGGAGACTGGATCCCGGTCTTTTCCCCGGAACACGGTAGACAGGGTCCTGTCCTCTCCTGGAGCCCTGGCGCCTCGGGTGCCGGGGGGGGGGGTTTCCAGCAGTGGCGGCGACCCTGGGCTGTGGCTCCCGTGGGACTCCAGCAGCAGTGGCGAGGGGAGGGGGCGCTGCACTCCTGGAGAGCCCAGCTGTGCTGCCAGGGGAATGGAAGGGGCACCGGGCAGCTGGAGAGCCCAGGTGCAAGGGAAGCAGAAGAGGCGCAGCAGGGCAGGAGACCCTCCCCCGCGCCAAGAGGGGATCTCCAGGAGCAGCTGGGACCCTCGCCTCGGGTGCTGGGGTTCTCCAGCAGCAGCAGCGG
Source organism: Ochotona princeps (assembly GCF_030435755.1). NCBI lineage: Eukaryota > Metazoa > Chordata > Mammalia > Lagomorpha > Ochotonidae > Ochotona > Ochotona princeps. The sequence continues at coordinate 154,675,279 of NC_080833.1, read as the reverse complement.
TGACCCTCGCCACGGCTCCCGAGGGTCTCCAGCAGCAGCAGCAGCGGCGAGGGGAGGTGTGTGGGGGGGTGCTGCGCGGCTAGAAAGCCCAGGCTGAAGGGAAAGGGAGGGGGCGCGGCATGCCTGCAGCCCCTAGCTGCGCCAGGTGGGGACAAAGCCAATTGTTTTTTGCAGCCCTAGCCAGAGAGAGCCGACCCCTTGCGGTGCGTCACTGCTAGAGGAGGCAATTCAGAACCAGCACAGCTCCAAACTCAGACACTGCTTTCCCTGGGATGCGCCGGGGTGGGTGGCCGTCAGCTAGGAGCTGGCGGGTGTGGGGGAAGCAAATGTGTCTCAGGCGTGCATCAGCCTGAGAACGTGAAGAATTATCCGCGGGATTATCAGCGCGGTCCACACGGTCCAGCCAAGGGCACGGGCAAGCCTGCTTAGTTGGCTAGCTTTCAGAGCGGCTCTCCAGAGGCAGCGAAGTTCTGCTCACCAATGGGGAAAAAAAAATCCGGAAGGCGGGGGAACAAAGCTTGGTTCATTCTCAACATCGCACATCCCGGGGACTCTATTGCCCCTTGGCTTTACTCAGAGTTTCTGCTTAAGGTCTCTCTCAGCTGGTCCAGGCGGCAGGGAAGGCGCAGGTCTCCTCCTTGCCGGGAAGGGGGTGGCGGAGGCGGGTTGGGCTTGGCCCCACCCGCCTTGTCTTTCTTGTCTTTGCTGCCGGACTGTGCTGGGTTCTGCCGCCTCAGCCTTCCCGCGGCTTTTGTGTTGTCTTCCAAAGTTAGATTAACATTCCTGCCTTGAAATTTTTAAAAATATCGTTATTTTGGTAAATGTGCTACTTTACATCCATAAGTGGCTTTACAATAACTCCAGAAAGTCATTTATAATTACCACTGAAAAAGCATGAAAATTAGCTTCTGATCTTGTGCAAACCTGGTTAGGTTTGTTGGCTCACCCCTTTCAGAGTGTGACTACAGGATACTCACCCTTCAAAAATCAAACTTTCAAAAAAGATTTATTTATTTTTGTTGGAAAGTCAGAGATACAGAGAGGAAGAGAGAGGAAGATGTTCTGTCCTACAATTCACTCCGCAAGTGACCACAACTGCTTTCCCAGTTCACAAATAGGGAGCTGGATGGAAGCGGGGCTGCTGGGATCAGAACCATATGGAATCCTGGCACGTTTAAGGCGAGGACTTGAGCCGCTAGGCCACCGCGTTGGGCCCCCAAAATGAAACCTTTTAACGTAAAGAAAACTCAATTTCTAAATGCGTCCTAAGAATCTACTAAAGATACAAAGCCTCTCCTGTGTATTGTTTGAGAACAGTAAGAGCATCTAATTCAGTGTTGCTATAAAATGTCTGGTAAAAAAAAAGGAAGCTGATCAAAGTAAAAATGTAATTAATAATAGTTATTATATTTTACTGTCCCCTGAAGATTTGCATGTATTGCTATTGCAGAGTTCCAAAGAATACATAAAATACATTTTCCCCAAATCATGCCCCCAACCTCATCTGAAAATAATTGATGATAGAGCTGGTGACGTGGCCTCAAGGACTAAGCCACCATCGGCATCATCAACATCCCGTGCAGGTGCTGCTTTGGGTCCAAGCTGCTCTACTTTCAATCCCTCTTCCCACACTAGTACCTGGGAAAGACAGCCCAAGGATCACACTGAAAGTGTGAGGGGAAGCCTGTGTTGACTAAAGGAGACTCCAGTTGCGTCCTCTATAGCTTTGATGTGGACGCATATACATGCCACTGCATGAAATCGCACAGCATCTAGTAACAGTGTCTGTTGATTTTTACTCAAGGGGTACTTCCAGTGGAAGCGTCATTTTTTAAAAAGAAAAATCATAAAGGAAAAAGAAGGAAGGAAGGAAGGAAGGAGAGAGAGAGAAAGAAAACAAACTTTGAGGGTGGGCATGATGGCCCAATTGGCTAATCCTCCAATTGTAAGCACCAGGACACTACTGATTCCTGTCCTGACTGTTCCAACTCCCTTCCAGCTCCCTGCTTGTGGCCTGGGAAAGCCTAGAGGATGGCCGCAGTCCTTGGGACCCTGAACCTACATGGGAGATCTGGAAGAAGCTCCTGGCTTTGAATCAGCTCAGCTCTGCCCTTCGGGGTCATTTTTGGAGTGAACAAACAAATGGAAGATCTTTCTGTCTCTCCTTCTCTCCGTAAATCTGCCTTTCCTATAAAAGTACATTTTTTAAAACTCAAACTGCAGTTTTATTTTTTTGCTACTGTATTCACGTGTCTTTTTTTTCAAACACCCCTTTTCTGCCACTCACACAGAAGGGCATTTAAGCAAAGCAAAATGAAAATATCTCTATGGTCTCAGGAGCATTGTTGTAATTTTAGGGGCAGGCCTGGTTCTTGGCAGGGAACGAGTGTAGCTTGGATGCATTCCAATCAGGGCACAAAAATCAGCTCTAAGGGCTTTGAAGCATAGAGAGAACGCTTCACCAGCTCTGGCTTCGTAATTCCACCCAGGAGGGAAAGCTTTCACCGAGTTCCTGTTCCAGGGATCACCATTTTCTGCGGGTGCGCCTGTGAGCGTGCGCCCAGGTGTCCCAACCTGAGTGCGCTGGTTAGTCAGGTGCGCGTGTGTCTTGATTTCAATCAGAGTTGTTGTAGGTTTCAGCGGCCTGTCCATCAACTAGTATTTCTGGAGAAGCTCTAAATCCAGACACCTGCTACCCAGCGTCCTCCACCCGCCCGACTCGTGGGAGGTGGAATGGAGAATAGCGCAGGTGTGCGCGCTCAGGTGAGCGGCGCGCCCAGGGCCAGGAGCCAGGGACCAGGGACCAGGGAAGGCCAGCGTCGGGCCCGGAGGAGCACCATGCAGCGGGTGAGTGACCCCAGTGGAACCCGGAGTCCACTGAGCCCAGGTCTCTCGGCCACTAGCCTGGCGGGCTGAGGTTTAAGCTGGCGGGGAGGCTCTGAGCTCACAGGATGGGGCAGCGGGTCCGGTCTGTGGCTTCAAGCTCCTTAGGTTTAGTCTGAGTGGGCAGCGGCTGAATGGTGATCTAGTTCCTGGCTACTACAGCACTCCAGAAGGGGGGGGGATTCAAGTTAGAAAGCGACCGGGCAGATTTTTTCAAGTCGCTCTCTCTGGGTCCAGACCCATGGTCCCAAACGCTGGGACTCCAGAAAACTTTTGCGACTAAGTGAAGACCTCCTAAGGCACCCGTGGTGCGGTTCTGCCCGAGTTGCAACATTCGTTTAATTGGCGTTAATTAGAATACTCCGTTGCTGAAAAAGTCAGTCTGGATTTGGGTCTTTGACTTCATATCCCTTGTTTTCGCGTTCGTAAATAGTGGTGATAGAATATGACAAAAGTACACCGTTGGGGAATTTTTTGGTCAAGTTCAAGAAGTAGCACCGTTACCTCTGTCTAGACTTCAAAGTGGACTTTAAAATACTGTGTGTCTCACACTTTCCAATTCCATTGTGAGGGTGAAGTGAGCAGGGAACATGGAGTTTTTTAATGTTGTGGTAAGGTGTTGCAAAACCAGGGCTTGTTTCCTGAAAAAAAAAATATAGAGCTCAGACAATTATCAAAGTTTCTGGACATTTCTCTTGTGGTTTGATTCTTGAAATTTTCAGTATGGGAGCCCTTCGGTGTTGTTTAAATTTGTACGGAAAACAGTCTCCTGAGTAGAGACCCTTTGTTTAGTTTGTACTTTGCAACCTGACATTTGACAATGGTTGGTTCTAAACAGTTGTGCTTTATCGGCACGATGGAGTTTGGCTTTTTTTTTTTTTGTGTGTGTAAACTTGTTCAATTAGGATGCACTTTGCTGGTAATCTTCGTGCTGTATTTGTAAAGTTTTGTTTTGAAATGCTGTTTTACTCTGACCTGAAAGAAGTGGAACGTACAGTTAAAATTTTGTGTTGAGGAAAACAATAGAAGGCTTTAAAAAAAAACTTTGAAGTGGGATTCTTTGAATGTTTAAGTCTTTTTTTTGCACAAGCTGCTTTCTTGGTAAAGACTGTTTCTTGTTCTTTGTGTGGGTGAGTTCCAGCCCCTTCCCTGTTCCCCAGGGGCCATCAGCACAATGGTCCCTTCAGTTCTTAAGCCAGAAACAGAGAAATCTATCCTTTCCTGAATCTCCCCCATCCAGTGTATCCACGCTTCTGGTCAGTTTTCACCGTCAGCCACCCTGAGCGCCCTAGGCTGCAGGATCCTGTGCCTTAGTGCTGTGCTGGATGTAAGCAGCCAGAAATGAACCAAGCTCAAGCAGTGCTTGCCCACATGATTGTGGCAGAGTCAGGGAGGCAGGTTCCCAGCCAAGAGGAATTAGGTGTCAGAATGGGAAAGCTTTGGAGATGCAAGGAGGCACTGGCTTCCTTTACAACAGGTAGCCCTGGAAGATCTACCTGACAAGCTGAGATGGGGAGGAACCAGTCACAGGGAAAGGGGCAGGGAGACTGCAGCCTGGCCTTGGAACCGTTGTGCTGGGAAGGGCTTGGCTTATCCGAGGACTCGGCAGCAAGGGAGGGTTGACCTAGAAGTCAGCCAGAGATCAGACCACGCAAAGACCTGCAGATGACAGCCAAAGGTTTAGGTTGATTCTGAGAGGAGGGACAGCCATGGTAGGGTTTTCAGCAGGCAGGACTGGGGCTGCCAGGTAGAGGATAGGAGTTGCAGGATAGGAGGTAGAGGATGAGAGTAGGAGGCCCCGCTGGGTGCTCTCCGGAGGTTTGACCTCAGCTCCAGGCATCCTTTAGAGGTGATAGTTAAGAATGTTACACAAGTGTATGTACTTAAAACAGGTCTTGGATAATGTTTAGTTAGAAAACAAATCAATCTCAAAATGGCCAATTTGTGAATTCATCAGCTTCCATTGTTTGTAATGGAATTTTAATTTTTTTCTACTAGGATCATTTGTGTGACTTTATGAGCATTTTAGGGTTATAAGATTGCCAGCATTGCTAAGAATTTTCACCTGTAGGATCACATGTTTCCAGTCAAGTGGGCCTCCAACTTTAGGGTGTGTCAGCATCACAGGACAGGCTCTCTGCTGCCTTTGAGTATTAACAAGCCGAGAAACTTCGATCACTTGCTACGTGATTGCCTTCTATTCAACATTGTTCCATGCTGACCTCTATTTCACATTGAATTATTACAGATAATATGAACTAGAGATATTATAGAATGTTCTGGGGTAAGGAGCAATTTGCACACTGTTGCCTTTCCAGCTTCAGTCACTCATTACCGATGCATTTGATGGTAATAGATTTCAGAAAATCAAAGAATACTTTGAACAGAAAGAGAGCCATTCCCCTCAAAAATACAGTCGTCTGCTCTTACAAAAGCTTGATAGCTCCATCAATAATGCAAGTATGTTTTGCTTTCTGGTGTGCCCAAAGTACCTGCATTGAACTGCCGACGTGAGTGGTGACGCAGTGTGGTCTCCTGCCTAGGAGCTGGATGAGCATGCCTTTGGGCATATCTCTCTGCTGCTCACCTGTGGTCGGCAGTTCTTCATGGATGGTCCTGAAGAAGATGAGCCTTTACTAATTCAGCAGGGACTGATCCCAAAGATAAGTGTCACCTTGTCACTGCTTGAAGCTCTGGGTAACCTGAAGGATTAGGGTAGGTTTAGTTGTGTTACATTATTCTGTCCCATGGAGACCAAATCAGAGAAGAAATCAGTATCCCCACTTTGCCACATCTGTATCCCCTCTTTGCCACATCTGTATCCCCTATTTGCTACATCTGTATCCCCACTGTGCCACATCTGTATCCCCACTTTGCTACATCTGTATTCAACAAATATATGGTGGGGAGGGAGATGGAATGGTGACAAAAAAACAGTTTTTGACGGGGAGAGCTGGAGTGGTGACCAAGGTATTTTATTTTTAAAAAAGATTTTTTTTTTATTGCAAAGATTTACAGAGAGAAGGAAACACAGAAAGATCTTCCATCCAATGGTTCACTCCCCAAGTGGCCATAATGACCAGAGCTAAGCTGATCCGAAGCCAGAGCCAGGAACTTCTTCTGGGTCTCCCACGCAGGTGCAAGGTCCCAAGGCTTTGGGCTGTTCTGTACTGCTTTCCCAGGCCACAAGCAGGGAGCTAATGGGAAGTGGAGCAGTCAGGATACCACCCGGCACCCTTATGGGATCCTGGCGGTTGCAAGGCCAGGATGTAACCACTGAGCTATCACACTGTGCCGAACCGAGGTATTTTAAAGCATAGCTTCATGGGATAGTGGACAGTGCTTGCCACCTTCTGTAATGCCAAGCACGGGCACCAATTTGCTCGACTTCCAATCCAGCTACCTGCTAATGTGTTTGGGAAAAGCAGCAGAAGATGGCCCAAGTGTTTGGGCCACTGCACCCCATGTGGGAGACCAGGATGCAGTTCTAGCTTTGCCAGCGCAGCAGCTTTCTGTGGGTGGGAGGGGGGGAGAAAAGCAAGGAGAAGGAGCTATTTTCTCAGAGAGAGAGAGAGAGCTGTCCATGTGTGTGTGTATGTATGTGTGTGTCCCTGCTTCTGTTACTCTTTCAAATCTTTTTTTTTTTTTTTTTTTTTTTTAAGAACTAACCTCCCTCAGTTGAGGTCACTTCTTGAGGGGAGGTCCTGGGGTAAGTTGGATCACATTAACATAAAAGAGCATGGAATTTTAATCATGAATTTAAGGATGGAGAAAATATAGTTTCAGAAGACAGATGATTCAATTCTTTTGATTTTTGGACATCATCGCACCAAAAATGTTTCTCTGAACTTTGAATTAAACATACCATTTTGTTTCCTTTAACGCACTAAAGGACTCAGTAATATTTTTTATAGACAGTGGATGATTTGGAACATAATTATGTTTCTTGCTGTTGGGATACCACTTGCATTTCTAAATTTTAATATTTATTGCAAAGGTGAGGAGGTTGCAGACCATTGTGGACTTTTGATTAGGATGGAGGGGGTTGGGTTTGGGGGGCAGTGGGATGGCTGAGAAAAATGTTCCTGCCTTCCCTCCTCTGTCCACAGGGGAAGAGGGTTGGAAGAGTAGAGAGAGAAGGTGTGCCACTCCTTGCCAGGCTACAGTGGTGCCAAGGGATGGAGATGGTTGTTGGCTGTCTCCTTAGGGACCCTGATGGGGGTGCAGGGGAGAGAGAATGTCCTGAGGGAGTTATTTCTCTTGGCTTCTTGCACCAGAGGTGAGAAATTCTAAGGTCTCTTGGCTGCCCGCATCTACCTCAGTGTGCCCACAGACTTAGGCATTCATGCATTTGGAAGGCAAAGTGCCAGAGGGGACACAAAGAAAGATGTTTCATCTGTTGATTGATACCACTGCAGCCAGCGCTGGACCAGGGCAAAAGCAGGAGCTGGGAATCCCTGCTGGGTCTCCCAAGCAGGTGGCACTTGGTCCATCCTCTGCTGCTTTCCCAGGTGTAGTAACAGGGAGACAGGGGAAGCAGAACAGTTGGGATGCCAGCACCACAGGTAGTGGCTTAACCCAGTGTGCCACAACTCTAGGCCCCCAGGTGATTGAATCTAAAGTGAAGGTTTTTCTGATGTAAATGCAGGAAATGTCTCAGACCTTGCCTATGTTACAGTCACCAGTCACGTGGAGAGAGTTAACCATTGCCTGGGCTCTGTCACCAGCAATTTTGATTTCCTGGGTCTAGGATCAGGGAATTTTCAGATAGTGCCAGCTTGTCCCAGTTCCCATTGAGGCTTGTTTGTGATGTTCAGCAGGGTGCTTGATTCTGAAATGCAGTGTTTAAGGCTCTGTAAGGAGCTGTTTATCCAAACTCCTGCTCAGCAAGAGCCGTTTTCTCTTCTGACCTGTCTCAGCAAAAAATGGTCTTCAGATGGCCTTTGCTTTATTGAGTAAATATATTCTAGGAAGGTGACAGAAGTTTTGTTTGTTTTTTCTGACTTACTGATATTTTTGTTGGAAATGGAGATTTGCAGAGAGAAGGACAGCTGGAGACCCAGAAGCAGCTCCTGGTTTCCAAATGGCTCAGTTTCTGCTGTTGGGGCCATTTGGGGAGTGAACCCACAGTTGGAAGATTTTTCTTTCTGTCTCTCCTTCTCTCCATGTCTGCCTTTTTAATAAACATAAGTCTTTTTTTTAAAGTTTGTTATAAATTATTCCCATCCTAGCAACTTAATATGAAATTGAATATATATTCCTATGAAAAGCCAAACCTTGTTTTAGCCAGCTGTGTTTGACCTAAGAAAGGTAGCCAGGCCTGGGCCCATCGAGTGCCATCAGGGTGGCACTGGGTGGAGCCGTTCTCAGTTCTGCATCTCTGTTGACAGGTTGCTTTCTGCACGTTTGCCCCTGTGTTGGGAAGATCCGTTGAGCTCAGTCCTGTCTTGCCAGTCCCTTCTGAAGCTTTCTGGCATCCATCCTGGCTAAGTCTTCAATTCCTGCTGAGAACCCGAGAGCTTAGGAGGCTCCTGGAGGTTACTGGCTCCATCATGAGTCTTCCGCATGGCAGATGTGAGAGCCAGGCCTACCTGGACATGTGCAGGGAAGAGGAGCTTTAGTCCCATTCTGGTAGCCTGAGAAAATCTAGAGAATTTTCATTGACTAGGCTGCAATTACTCAGTCCTGTGTGGTTCCATCTGCATTTTCTGTCTCAGCTACATAGTTTCCTGGTTTGAGAGGACGACAGGATTTCTGACCATGGAAGACCTGGTCTCAGATGTATCTCTGATCAGTATAACAGAAGACTTCCTGGACACTGCTATGGTAAGGCTCTGGGGAACTTGACTGTGCATGCCCCTTTGGAAGTGGACAGGAATAGCAAAGCTTCATCCAGGTCTCTTCCATGGGTACAGGAGCCCAAGCACCTGGGCCATCCTTTGCTGCTTTCCCAGGCGCATTCGCAGGGAGCTGAATCAGAAGTGGAGCAGCCAGGACTCAGAACAGCTGCCATCCAGGAGGCCACTCTGTAGGTGGTGGGGGAGCATGCCACACCACAGAGCTGGACCCTCGAGGTTATTTTCAAAGCCTGAATTTCTGTAAGATGTGCGCTTCATTAAAAGACTTTATTATCAGAGTATCATTTAAAGAATAACTGTACATCAACACACATGTCCGTGTTAAAAGAAAAATGGCTTATTTACATATGTACAAATAGCCACTTGCTCATTGTATTCAGGTGGCTGAGGTTCATGTAAGCTTTCTCGAAAGTTCTTTAAGGGCACGCTCTACCTCTACTAACATGAACGTTATAGTTTAGAATGCTGCTTTAGAATAATAGCTGAAAGCTTTCTTTTTATTAGGTTATTTCCAGATGCAGTAGAAAAGGTAAGTCTATTATTAGCTACCAATTGGCTACCTATTTTAATTAATATTACAATACAGAGACTATTGAAAGTGGGGTTAAATATATTTGAATTTATTGAGAAAGCATATGATAGTGTTGAAATACATTTTGTTGTGAAAACCTGTTTATTTGCCTGGTTGTGTTTGTAGTTGCTGCTGTCGCTAAATGGCTGCTAAGCTTTGTTCAAGTCGTGAAAAACCAGGTTGGTCATTGCACACCAGCAGCATGGTCAGTGCTGTGGTTCCCACTGAGGCAGCAGCGGGGGCTGATAGGTCCTGAGAGGATGGATTGGGAAGTTTGGCCGTCTCAGCTCTCCTGTTTCTGGGTAATCTCTTTGGCATGTGGCCACTGAAGTGCCATCTGCCACAAAGCCCTCCTCATGCCACCACAGTTACTCAAACCTAGAGGCAGACCAAGAGGAAAACCAGGCCAGTGTAGCTGTTGCTGACTTGACCTGAATTTGCTTTGGCTGCTTTCCTCCTTTAAGAGTATAAAGGTAAGGATTCTAGAAAAGGAAACTGGGGACTAGGTGGTTGATTTTTTTTTTTTTCAACGTGGCTCACAGAAAAGACGATTTTGATACTTTCAATTATTATGAACTCCAAGGTATATTTAAAACATTGGACCATTTCAGAAACTGGGGACCTCTTGCAACAGATACATTCTTTTTGTGTGATACACCTTTTTGATTTTTCATGTTCAAGAGTGGTTATTGACGATGTCTGGTCACGGGGGATTTCAGACTTGTTACCAGCTGTGCTGTGTTTGTCAGAGGTCTTCACCATCTGTCAGTGGACTCCACATATCTTCAAGTTAATTTTTTTTTTTGTTAACTTCATAAATGATAATTGTGGTCTTTAAAAATTGGCAGAAAAAGTATTTTCCATTGTGTATTTGGACATTTGTAGCCCCAATATTCATGTAAAGAGACTTGGAGTGAGTGGACAGTTGGAGAATGAACCAACTGATGAGAGCACTTTCACACTGCTGCTATCTGCTTCTCTGGCAGACTAAACCTTTGCACAATCTTAATTTTTATTGTAATACACAAATGTAAGAAGCATATGGAAATAAGAGGAAATTGTGGGGCCAGTGTAGTGGCTCAACACAGTAACCCTTCACCTGCAAGCACCAAATTCCCATGCGGGCACTGTCCCAGCTGTTCCATTTCCTATTTAGCTCCTTATTTATGCCCTGGAAAAGCAACAGATGATGGCCCAAAGCCTTAGTATCCTGCACCTACATGAGAGACCTGGAAGAAGCTCTTGGCTCCGTATTGGATTAGCTCAGGCTCTTGTGGCCTTTTGGAAGGTAAACCAGTCGATGGAGAGACAGAGTGAAAGATCTTCCTTCTCTCTGTAAGTCTGCCTTTCCAATGGAAAAAATATATACGTATATATTTAAAAGCCAGAAGCTAGGAGTTTCTTCTGGGTCTTCCATGTGGATGCAGAGTCCCAAGGCTTTGAGCCATTCTCTGCTGCTTTCCCTGGCCATAAGCAGAGAGCTGAATGGGAAGTGGAGTAGCCAGCACATGAACCAATGCGTATATGGGATGCTGGCAATTGGAGGTAGAGGATTAGGCAGTTGAGCCATAGCACTGGCCTCAAAATAAGTATTTTGGAAAAACAAAAGGAAACTAGGGAGAATCAAGATGGCAGAATAGGGTAAGGACATGTTTAAACAGAGAAACGTTAGCCGATGTTAAGCAGAGAGGACACATTCCAGGAAATAAGAGAAGGCAGAATGACAGCAGAGGAGCACCTGGAGAGTGACAGACACAGGAAAGCAGCATATACAACAGTGTGGTGTGGCAGTGACTGATACCCCAGCAGCACTCAGCCAGCGGTGACCTGAACTGCACCTGCAGTGAGAACTCAACTGGCAACAAGGTGGAAAGGGGCGTTTCCCCAGAGCTCAGGAGGTGAACCCAAAGAACTGCCTGTCTGCTGATCTGTTGGATTTCACCAGGAGCAGAAACAGAGTGGCAGGTTCCAGACAGGCAGTGCAGGAACAACATGGACTTCAGGGCCTAGTCTGCCTGCTAGAGCCAAAGCAGGCAGCATTTTGTATAGGAAGGCAAAGGCTGTGATAGGACAGCACTGTGCATGCACTGAGCTGGTATGAACTCATTCTGGCTCAGTGAACTGCAACAATGTGGCATCCTACAGGTTCCACCCAAGACAGGTCTGCTTAGAACTCAGTCCTGACTACCAGCAGATCAAGAACTCTAGTAGTGACACATCAGGCACAAATCTGAACAGTGTGGAAAAACTTTACAACTGCAGTGACAATAGTGAGCTGTGCATGTGCAGAGCTGGGAGAGAACTCACTGAGCTCAGTGCATTGCACGGGTCCCACAGGAAAATAATACCAACTATGGCATATGGGTCAAAACAGGTCTGTGTGGCCCTCAGACCTAACAGCCAATAGGCTCCAGCAAGATTAGCACCACCATCAACCTAGCTATATAGGACACCTGGTGGCTCCCTAATCCTAGGACCTGCTCCAACCGGAAGTGGAAGAAAGGTTGTACAGACAATGATGCAGCCTCAGCACAGTATCACAGAAGGTGGAGAGTGGTGAGCCAGGAGCTGGGGCTGTCTAGACCATGGTAGATGTCTAACATGAGAACCCAGACTTGGAACTTGGTGGAAAAAGTGGCCCAAGTAACTGCAAACAAAGAGATGTGTGCCAACCACAATAAATAAAATCAAATTGCAGACCTGTGAGTGACAGAGTGTAGAAACCTGTCCCAAGGAAGCAGAAGTACAGTGACCAATAGCAAAAGAGGAGCCACAGTCACAATGAATATTACTTAATACTCTCCTGTAAAGGAGCAAAACCCTTAGCCAACCTCAGAGTTCACGGAGGAAGATATCGAGAAAATGGGGAACACAATATTCAAAACACTTGTTATGAAACTTCTTATCAACAACAAGAATCATGTAATACTTTAATAGTTTAAGGAATTTAAGGAATATGTCACACTGGAAACGAATCAAATGAAAGCTGATATATCAGAAATGAAAAATACAGTGGAGTGAATAAAAAGTACAGTGGAGAGTCTCCAAAATAGAATAAAGGAGGCAGAAGAAAGAATCTCAGAATTGGAAGACATTTCTTGTCACCAGGAGGAAACAAGCAAAAAGCTGGAAGCAGAGCTGGGTCAAGCTAAAAAAATATTTAAGAACTGAAAGACACTATTGAAAGGTCAAGTATAAGAGTTATGCCATTCCCAGAAGGTGCAGAAAGAGAAGTTGGGTTTAAAAATATATTTCATGGGGCTCGGTGACACGGACTAGTGGCTAAAGTCCTTACCTTGAAAGCCCCGGGATTCCATTTGGGCGCCGGTTCTAATCCTGGCAGCTCCACTTCCCATCCAGCTCCCTGCTTGTGGCCTGGGAAAGCAGTTGAGGACGGCCCAAGGCTTTGGGACCCTGCACCTGCGTGGGAGACCTGGAGGAGGTTCCTGGTTCCTGGCATCGGATCGGCATGCACTGGCCGTTGCGGCGCACTTGGGGAGTGAAACATCGGACGGAAGATCTTCCTCTCTGTCTCTCCTCCTCTCTGTATATCTGACTTTGCAATAAAATAAATCTTTAAAAAATGTATTTAATGAAATAATCAGGGAAAATTTCCCTAATCTAGAGAAAGAATTGGGAAACAACATCCTGGAGGGACACAGAACTCCCAACAGGCTTGACCAAAAGTGATCTTCACCATGACACATGATAATCAAGCTCTCTTCAATCAAACATAAGGAAAAGACCCTTAAATGTGCACATGAACAAATCAACTGACATATAAAGGAATGCCAATTAAATTCACAGGAGACCTCTCACAGGAAACTCTGCAGGCCAGAAGAGAATGGAGTGACATATTCCAGATTCTAAAAGCAAAAAATAGTTAGCCCAGGATTACCCAGCAAAACTTTCTGTTGTCTTTGCAAATGAAATACAGTTCTTCCACAGTAAAAAGAATATACCTCTTTCAAAACTGCCCTACAAAGGGTACTTAAAGATGGTCTCTTGACAGAGAAGAGAAATAGCACCCACCAAAATCAAAGGCAAATGTGAAGAACATCTCAGTAAAATAACAACAGTAGACTAAATTAATGAACAACCCATTGCTAAAATGACAGAATCAAATTACCACCTATTCATATTAACCCTGAATGTGAATGGCTTAAATGCATCAATCGAACATCATAGATTAGCAGACTGGATTATAGAAGCAAAACCCATCTATTTGTTGCTTGCAGAAGACATATCACCAACAAAGATTAACAGAAGCTATATCTCATGGATTTTGATTTTTTTTAAATTCCATCTCTTCAAAACACTTTTTCTTTCCCCTCATTAAATTCTTCAATGACTTATAGATCATACGATAGCATCATTTTGTTAAGGAATATTCTTGATTTTCTTTCTCTTCAACACATTGGTCATTCAGTAGCGTGCTATTTAACTTCATAGCATTATAAATTTCTATTTCTTCCTGTTGATTTTGTATTGTGGCTTTTCATTTAAGCAGATGTATAGTAACTGTAATGGAGACTGTCTTATCCAGATGTGAGGATGTATTGCAGTATGCATCTCTACTTTCAAAGATTGACTCCCAATGAAACTGTTTACTGTATCTTGACAATAGGATGTGGGACTCTCTGCCATTGTCCATGCCCGCAACGATGGACATATGACTGTTTATGAGGAACTGTGCTATAGTAATAATATAGTAGAACTTGTGGGAGGAGGGAATTTGGGGAGGGAGTAAGGGAAGTCCTAGGGCCTATGGAACTGTATCAGAAAATGATAACAATAATAGTAGTAATGATAAATGAAACTGTACAAGGAACTGCACATTCTTAGTTGGTGTAGAAATCAGAAATCAGTTTTGCTTTAGGTATGATGACAGGGAAGAGTCATACTGCTTGTTCCATTTTCCTTCGTGGATATCTGCATGATTCATACATATGTGGCCTGGAACTTTTAAGTTTATTTGAGTGGTAGAGTTACACACACCAGGGACAGGAGAGAGATCAATTGATTTTCCATGTCCCAAAATGACTACAACAGCTATGTTTGGGCCAGGATAAAGTCGGGAGTCTGAGATTTCCTCCTGCTCCCCACACGGGCAGCAGGACCTCAAGCACTTGGGCCAGCATCTGCTGTCTTCCTAGGTACATTAGCAGGGAGCTGGATCAGAGGCGAAAGAGCTGGGACTAGAACTGGCAAGCTGTTATGAATGCTGGTCTCACAAGGGACCACGTAACTCGCTGTACCAGTGCTCACCCAACAGGTTTGTTGATTTGAAAGGCAGATTGACACCTCTTCCATCTGCTGGTTCACTCCCCCATGGTCTCAACTGCCGGGGCTGTTAGCATGGAGCTGGACTGGAAGCAGAGTGGCTGGGATTCCAACGGGCATTCCAATATGGACCTGAGGTGCCAGGGCTTAACTCCTGTGCCACAACACCTGCTGGTAGTGGCTTTAACACAGACTTGATCTTGTCTCATGGCCAGACCTCATCATTCCATGGCTTTTGTAGATTTGCCTTTCCATGTCATTGAGAGTCATTTCCTTGGTCATTGTTGGCATCTTATTTTTCCCCTGCCGTTCTTTCCACTGCATCTGTGTTGCTGTTTTGTACTGAGCCTGCACCTGCAGAGTTTGCTGTGGTGTTTCCTGCTTCTGTGTAAGCTGCTGCCTCGTGTGCCGGCTCTGCTGCCATCCTCCTCCTCTTGCTTGTGCTGAATCTGCTGCGGCTTCTCTTCCTCCTGCTACAGCTGCTGTGCAGTGCTGTTTCTGTTACTGCTGCTGCCTCACCTGCTTTGGTCTCTGCTTTCCTGGTGCCTCTTCTGTGTTTTTTCTCCCTGCTGCTGTTGCCCCTACATTTGTCAGTTTCTCTTCCTCTCCTTCCTCCTCCTCCCCAGATAGGAGAGGCAGAGCTATCTGCCATCTGTTGATTCACTCCCAAAACTTCCAGGACAGCTGGGGCTTGGTCTCCCTGGAGGGCAACAGCAACTCAGTTACCCTGACTGCCTCCCACAGACTGCATGGCAAGGAGTTGAGACCAAGTGCTGTAGGACATGGACACCGTAACCACTAGCTCCCCTAATTCTTTTTGGCACACATTTGATTCTTGTAAGATATGCTTTCAGGGAAAATGCAGATGTTGGATTCCTTCATCCTCAGTTTAGGATTCCTGGTGACTGAAAGGAGGATCAGCCATTCGCTTCAGCAGGAGGTGAGTTAAGAAACTAGACAACAAGTGCTCCAGCAGCTTCCAAGAAACTTACGCATGGGTGTCTGTTTTCTTTCTTTCCTGTGAATGCCTTCCCCAATTCTGAGAAGGCCGTGAGGACTTTGAACTTCATTTTGCAAGCTGTACCTCGGGAAAAGAGAAAAAGCCTCCCCTTGTCAGAAAGCATATGTCATCTAAAGTGGCTTTAGCCTCAAGTACGTGGTGGTGTTAAGAGCAACACTCTTGTGGTGGTGTTGGTTCAGCCTTTCTTCTCACGGATGAGTGCAATTATTCGTGGTTTCTGTGAAGGCTCAGTGCACCTGCAGTGTGTGCTAGATAACGCGGGAGGACCGAGGAAGAGGCAGACTGACTGTGTTCTTGTTCCTTTATGGGTTGTTTGGATTTTTTAAATAGATTTTATTGTTATTGGAAAGCCGGATATACAGAGAGGAGGAGAGACAGAGAGGAAGATCTTCCATCCGATGATTCACTCCCCAAGTGAGCCACAACGGCCGGTGCATGCCGATCCGATGCCGGGAACCAGGAACCTCTTCCGGTTCTCCCACGCAGGTGCAGGGTCCAAAAGCCTTGGGCCGTCCTCAACTGCTTTCCCAGGCCACAAGCAGGGAGCTGGATGGGAAGTGGAGTTGCTGGGATTAGAACCGGCGCCCAAATGGAATCCCGGGACTTTCAAGGCGAGGACTTTAGCCGCTATGCCACGCCACCGGGCCCAGGTTGTTTGGATTTTACAAGGCAAGGTGAAATGCTTTATTAGACCATCCGTGATTTTTTTTTCTTATGTGTATGTGAGCTCACTCAGTGACTGGGAAGAATGTTGACAGTGCAAGTCCTGGGGCCAGACTGCTTGGCTTCCAATCCTACCTTTGCCACTTCCGTGGGTGGAGTGCAGCTTGAACATTGTCCTTCATGCTGCTTACCTATAGACTGGGGTTGGCAGTAACTTCCCAGTGAAGTTCCTGTGAAGGTCAAGTGAGACAGTCTTACAGTGGCCAGCGCGATGCTTTGCGGAGAGCATGGACTCTTAGGTTACCAGCTGTTCGCCACCCCAACAGGCCGTGGAGTTTGCATTGCTTTGAAGTGGTGGAATTTTGGGTGACCTCGCTATGCCTGCATAGTCATTGCAGCGTGAAATCTGGAAGGATGTCATGTGTGACTGCAGAAAGAGCAAATTTAGCACAATACTGTGAAATGTGATTTTAAATGGCTGACAGTGGCAGTCCAACATTTATTGGCTGGGCAGCTGTTACTGGTGAGTTTACCATGGTGTACAGGTGGTGACCAATGATCATCAATGCATTGATGTCATGTTTAACCATGTCACTCATCATTTCTGCACTGGACTTCTCCTAAAAAACAAGACAAACAAAAACACCTTTTTTTTTTTTCATTTGACACAGTGAAATCACTATCTTCAATGTATTTATAGTTAATATTGATGTTCTGATATCTAATATGTTGAGATTGGAAGATCTCATGTTTTCTGATGTTTTCTCAATTTTCAAATCACAATCCTATGGTCATGCTGCCTTCTTAACTGTGTGTTCAGGAAAGTCTGGAATGTTCTGGACTTTCAGGCACAAGTGAGACCTGCAAGTGTAAAATGAAGTGGTGCTGTTTTAGGGCTGTTTGTTGAGTAGCAACAGATCAATCCACGTATGAGAAACTAGGCTATCACAAGATGTTGCAATAAATCTCTTCTTTAAAATGGGAGTTACTGTAACATGGAAGAAAGATTAGTGTCACAGTTGTTAAACTTGACTTGGAATTCTTGATTATATACAGGTACTTTAAAAGCTTGTGGAAAATGGAATTTAAAAATAGAATGTGTTTTGTTGTGAAAATCTGGAAATTCCATGCATGAATTTTCTTAGAGATTAATTTGTTTATTTGAAAGTTACGTAGAAAGAAACACACACACACACACACACACACACACACACACACACACCTCTTCCATCCACTGATTTCTCTTCCCACATGGCCACAACAGCTAGGACTGGGCCAGGCTGAAGCCAAAAGCCAGAAGCTTCTTCCAGATTTCCCACATACGTAGCAGGGGCCCAGGCACTTGCGGCATCTTCTGCTACTTTCCCCAGACGATCAGTAGGGAGCTGGAGGTTAAGTGGAGCAACTGAGACATGAACGAGTGCCCATAAGGATGCTATACTGCCAGCAATGGTCTTTACCCACAGTACCAGAGCACTGTTTCCACAGATTTTTGTAACAGGCGCTTTTTTGCAAACTTTTAAAAAATATATACATTTTTTGAGAGATTAATCAGTGTTCCATCTGCTAATTTATTCCCAAAGTTTGCAGTGACCAGGGCTGGAATTTTGGTTTGCTACAAGAGTGGCAGGAGCCCAAGTCATTGGGTCACTTTCTGCTGCTCTGCTAGGCGCTTTAGCAGGAAGCTCGATTGGAAGTGGGGCAGCTAGGACTCAACCTGTTGTCACAGGTAGCAGCTTAACCTGCTGTGTCATAATGCCAGCTCTGCTTCTGGTGAACTTTTTAGACAACTTTCCATATGCAAGAATCTCTTTTTGCAGCCAATAAACCTACCCTTTAGTTCTGTTTTCCACCAACTTTTAGGAGTAACCTCATCCAGTGAGAGACTGTGTTCGTTACAGTTTTGACATTACAGTCAGTGAGGGAAATTTGAAGTCATTTCAAATGTACAGATTGATTTTAAAAATATTGTCAGCATGATACACTTGATGTAACTTTGCCACTTGATGTACCTGTCAGTAAATGTGGTTGATTTAAATGTTTCAGGAAAGACTTTGCAAGGACCATCATAACTGTGGGTGGTAAGAATGTAAATATTTACTGTATTAAATATTGGGCCCTGGAGGAGATTTTCTAAGCATTTGGGACCCAGGGAGAAGGAAGGATGAATCATGGTCAAACTCTGAATAGAGTTATTGAGATTTGATTTTCAATTTATTTTGAGAGGTACAGACCGAACACTGTAAAGAATAATTAGGAATTGCATATTTATTCACCATGCAACTTTGTTAAATTTTAGTATGTTGGCACATCTACCGTAAATACTCTTTTTGAAAACAAATGGAGTCAAAATGAAGAGTGCCCTGTGTCCTTGTTCCCAAGCCATTTCATTTCTCCTTGACTCACAGTTTCCATGTCTAAACAACTGTTTCTAAATTTTCTATTTTCATAAGCACTGAAAATTTTATTTTTTAAATTTAAATTTTAAAAATTAGTTAAAAACACAATTTTAAAAAATGCTTGAGAGACAGAGAGAGAGAGCTCCCATCCACCAGTTTATTCCTCAAGTGCCCACCTCAGCCAGAGCTGGGAAACAGAAACCCAGTCTGAGTCTCCTGTGTGTGCGTGGCCGGGACCTCGTCCCTTGAACCATCACCTCCTGCCTCCCAGGGTTGCGTTAGTTGGAAGTTGGAATCAGGAGCAGAGTTGGAATACAAACCAAAACACTGCAAATCAGATATGGGTATCCCAACAGTGACTTAACCAGGCCAGGTGCCTTGGCCCTTAATGTATATAAGTACCGTCCTATGGAAAGTATTTTGCTCTATGCAATTTTAGAGTCCATTGTGAATATCATAAGTGACCTTAGAATTGTATTTTTTAAACAAATATTTTATGGCTATTTTGATGAACTTTCTTTGAATTAAAAAAATATTTATTTTTTTAATTTGAAAGGCAGATTTTGGGCCTGGCGCCATGGCCTAGTGACTAAAGTCCTCGCCTTGAGCGCACTGGGATCCCATATGGTCATGGGTTCTAATCCCAGCAGCCCTGCTTCCCATGCAGCTCCCTGCTTGTGGCCTGGGAAAGCAGTCAAGGACGGCTTCTGCTAGAGACCCAGAAGAAGTTCCTGGCTCCTGGCTTTGGATCGGCACCGCACCGGCCCGTTGCGGCTCACTTGGGGAGTGAATCATCGGATGGAAGATCTTACTCTCTATCTCTCCTCTCTCTATATATCGGACTTTGCAATAAAAATAAATAAAAATTAAAAAACAGATTTTTATAGAGGGAAGGAGAGACAGATCTTCCATCCACTTGTTGCAACAGCTGGAGCTGAGCTGATCTTGAGTTAAGAGCCAGGAAGGACTTCCGGGTCTCCCACGTGGATACAGTGTCCCAAGGATTGGGCCATCCTCCACTGCTTTCCCAGGCCATAAACAGGAAGCTGGATCGGAAGTGGAACAGCCAGGAAATGAATCAGTGCCCATGTGGGATGCCAGTGGCAGCAGGCAGAGGATTAGCCAGTGTTGCCATTGTGCCAGCCCTTTCCTTTAAAAATTTTAAATGTATCTAACATAAAACCACAAATAGTATTCATTTATATGTTGTTGACATCTTTTAGATTTCTCTCCCAGGATTTTTCAGTTGCAGCTTGCTTGGGGGTCCCACCCCAGGATACATTCTGCTGTTAGTTCGTGTGGCATGAAGCGACCAAAATGGGACTTGTCAGAGCAAGCACTGTCTCTGGGACTCCTTTGTTGTGTCGTTTGTCCAGAGTGACCCATGTCTGCTGTGTGTTCATGTCCAGATTACGACCAGCAGGTTGCAGCTTCCGAAACCTTGTGTAGGTTGACAACTAGAACAGCGAGGGAGGAACTTGCCAAGCAGTGGTTTGAGGATAACGTCATTGCGGAAGCTTTCAAAGACATTAAGGATCGAGAATTTGAGATGGTGAGAGTCTGCCCTAACAGTGAACAGTTGCGAAGTCTCCCCTGAGTTCTTGGCAATGAGTTGGGCTTAGGGAGGAATTTTTTCCTTCCATTTATATGATTTCACTGAAATTGTTAAACTCCCTGTTTTCCAAGGAAAGGGATCCATCAATACAAACAGGGATGGTACAGACTACAGACAAAGTGATTTTCATGGATCAAGCAAAAAAATATTTTGTTTTGAATGAGGAGAGCAATTGTAAATGGACATGTAGGGCCCAGTACGGTAACCTAGTGGTTAAATTCTTGGCTTGAAAGTGCCGGGATCCCATATGGGCACTGGTTAGTGTCCCAGCTACTCCACTTCTCATCCAGCTTCCTGCTTATGGCCTGGGAAAGCAGTCAAGGATGATCCAAAGCCTTGGAACCCTGCACCAATGTGGGAGACCTGAAGGAAACTCCTGGCTCTTGGTTTTTGATTGACTCAGCTCCGGCCATTGGGACCACTTGATGAGTGAATCAGTGGATGGAAAATCTTTCTCTCTGTCGCTTCTCTCGTGTATCTACCTTTCCAATAATAAATAAATAAATAAATAAATAAATAAATAAATAAATAAATAAATAAATAAAAATAGTAACAGTAAATGGACTTGTAGGGGATGGGGAACTGGAGAAGTTGTGACAGGCTCCCATGTGTGGTGACAGGCTCCCATGGGTGGGGCTAGCTCTGGTGGCCAAGTCATGTGGGGTGGTTGTGTTGAGCTGTCCACCCACCATCTGTATGTAGAGGAAGGGTTATTTTCAGGGTCTTCTCTATACTTCTGGCTCACCTTGATTTTGCCTTTGAGTGGCACAGAAGTAGCTTATGGCTTTTGTGTGTATCTGTCTTCAGTCTCACATGGCTAAAACATATCCTCTCCTCTTTAAAAAAAACCAAAAAACAAAACACCTAAAGCTGCTGCTTTTAGTATAAGGCAAAACCTTAGTAACAGCATCTAGGCTAAAAGTACCCTTCTGGGCAAAAGCTACACAGCCAGAGTTTTCTCCTTTTAAGATTTATTTATTTTTATTGGAAATGCACGTCAGATTTTACAGAGAAGTGGAGAAACAGAACGATCTTCTGTCTGATGGCTCAGGCCCCAAGTGGCCACAGTGGCTGGAGTTGAGCCGATCCAAAGTCAGAAGCCTGGAGCTTCTTCCAGGTCTCCAGTGTGAATGCAGGTCTCGAGGCTTCGGGTCATCCTCCACTGCTTTTCAGGCCCCAGGCAGAGAGCTGGATGGGAGGAAAGTGGAGCATGTGGAACATGAACCAGCGCTCATATGGGATCCCTGTGCTGGGAAGGTCAAGTTTTAGCCATGGAGCCATCACTCTGGGCCTCAGAATTTTCTAACATCTAAATGTTTCTATTTTCTCAGGCTCTGAGCCCATTGCCAGGATTCCCTATGGTCTAGGTGGAGATGTTGACGTCATGTCAGGGCTATCCCAAGCTTGCCTTTGAGTTCCAGCTACCTGATTTAGAGAAATAGAAAGGTCCTGCACTCCCGTGGGCTTCTGGCATGAATTTCTTCTGTTTCACTGGCACATTTGCTGTGAAAGTGAAGAAAATACAGGATCCGTTAATTATCTAGCTTCTGAAATTGTCTCCCCTGGAGGCACCCAGCTCTTAGTTGGGCCACTCATCCTTGAAAGGCTCACCCTGCTGGGGTCTGGCAGGAAGTAGTGATTCTCTTGTTGCTTCTTCTGGCTCAGTGACATACAAATGTGCAAATAACTTCTGGAACTCCCAAGTATTCCTCAGTTGTCACCCTCACAGTCAGAGGAAGGGAGTCTGCTTGTGGCCTGAGCCTCTTTCTCGTGGCAAAGAATAGTTAACATGATCCCGAACCCTTATGCAGCATCATGATGTTACTGGATGTAGTTGGGCAGGAGCCCATACTGACCTGTATGTGCTGGTCAGGGTAGTATTAAATAAGATATATACATATATTTTTAATGAAAACATTTGACTTGTCTTGTAGGATAGTCGCTGTTTTCTCAATCTCCTGAATGACAGACTTGGTGACCGAAAGAGATAAGACAGCTTCTTCAGCATGGTTCCCTTGCTTCTCGGTGTCCTGGCGATGTCGGCTGTGTTTACAGCTTGTCTGGGATCTGTGAGTGTCTTTCAAAATGAGCTCTGTTGGTCTTTAGCACACTTGTTTGGTTTGGGACATTTCTGATACAGTCCTCTCCAGCAAGTCCGGAGATTTTTAAGAGGAGTGGTTGTTACACCCATGAGCTCATCAGAGATAAGTGTGTTATGAACAGTTGAGTTTCTTCTTTTTTTTAAAAAAGATTTATTTTATTTTTATTACAAAGTCAGATATACTGAGAGGAGGAGAGATAGAGAGGAAGTGGAGCTGCCGGGATTAGAACCAGCGGCCACATGGGACCAAGGCGAGGACCTTAGCCACTAGGCCACACTGCCAAGCCCAACAGTTGAGTTTCTGGTGTGAACATATTTGGTAATTTTTTTCTTTGAGAATTCTGCCAAGTGCTTTGGTGGAGGTATAGAGAATCACTAAATGTAATTCAGAGTCTACCAGGTGGGCATTTAAAAACTGTATATGCATCCCATTTGTACATTTGAACCCCCCCCCCACACTGTACCAAGAAACTCAACAGCATATCCTAGTTATAAATATTCTTGTGTCTGTGGGTTGTGGCTGGGATAATCCAAGTTTCACATTGTATCTGTGATGGTCTCTTCCAGGGTTTATTCATTTCCATGTATTGCCGCATTCACCGATGGACGTGAGGTAGGTTTGTCCTGCCTGGGGGTTGGGAGGGTGCTGGATGGTGAAACCCAGTTCTGTTCAATTTTGCTGTCATTCTCAAGAGACTTTTTGAAAAGAATACTAACATCTCCAAGTAGCTTCAACTCTGAGACCATGCTTGAGGGCTCCATGGTTACTCCTGACAAAAAGGGGGACTTGGGGGTGCATAATGTACCCATGAAGCCAGCTGCTTGTTTCATTTTACCCTCCTGAAGGGAAAGATTACACAGGAAGCAAGAGGTGGTACCCTCGCCTCTTTTCTTCCAGTTGAACTTTCCTCTTCTTTCTCCAACAACAGGGGCCACACTCTTTCCTTTCTCTCTGTCTTCATAGAGTACAGGCTGTGCAAGTACAGACACCTGACAAAGGATGTGCCAGGACAGCTCAGGATGTTATGGGCACACGGACAGCACTTTCATCCTTCCTTTGTAAGATCAGATTCTTTTCACCCTCCTCTTTGGTTTCTAGACAAACACAGGGTCCTTCCTGTCACAGTGCTCACGAACCCATCATCTCAGTGTCAGGATGAGACCTGAGAGTTTGGTCCCTTGGCGCAGCCTTCAGGGTGTTCGCATGCACCGTGTCCTTGGTTTGGGTCCAGCATGCCTTCCTGGGACTGTAGACCCAGGCTTGCTGGCACATTCCTTCTGTCTAGAGCAGATTCTTGGAGTCTCTGTCCTGTACCCAAAATCTGTCTATTTTATTTCCCCTTAGGTTACTGTGAGAATTCTGCTCTTTGTGGATTTTCTTTGCAATTTTCCAACAGCTTCTATCAGGGCCCTTGAACTTCACCTTATCCTAGCTTCTAGAATATGTATGGTGGGCTAATACCTTCGTCTAACTCTGTGGCTATTAAAAACTAGGCGCCCATGGTGGTGCCCATGTCCAAGAAGTACTATCTTCTGGGAAAGTAGTGAGTCTGTAGTCTGTGTCCCATAGGTGGGCACAAAAGCTGTACATTGTCAGCCCTCTCTGTCTGCAGGCTGGCAGCCACGGGTTCAGCCCACTGCAGATGGAGTGTTATAGGTTGTTGCTGATATGTGTTATATAGTTAGACATTGCAATGATGGTTGCATCTAGGTGGAGTGTGTACTGATTTTTGCCTCATCATTATTTTCTTAAAAATACAGTATTTACTTAGTGTTTACATTGTCATAGGAACTATAAATAATCTAGAGATGGCTTAAAGTATGATAGAAGGTTATATAACTAAATAGTTATATAGTTTATATATATATTATATATATAGTTTGTTTATTTTAAAGCTGCATTGAGAAATGGAGAGACTGGCTAGAGTTGGGCAAGGCTGAAGTCAGGGGAGGAGAGAGCTCTCCCATTTGGATGGGTCACCCGCTGCTACTTTCCCCATACCATTAGAAGGGAGCTGGGTCAGAAGTGGAGTAGCCGGGACAAACCGATGCCCATGTGGATGGCAGCATCCCAGACGGTAGCTTTGCCCACTGTGCCACAATGACATTTCCAAGTGCCGTTTTATTTAAGGAACTTCAATGTCCACAGATTTTAGGTTCTGAAGGGACATCAGAAGCAATCCCTGGGGGCTATCGAAGGGCAGCTGTTAAATGCTTCTTGAGGTTTGTCTGGGAGGCAGTAGAGACACTATATTAGTGCTGGGTATGGAGAAGTACCGCGGGACCTTGGGAGGCAGAGGCCAAGATGGTGACTGTTTCTATATCATCGTAATCTCTGAATCATCATCAGAACCAAGTGGTGGGCATGCAGGCAGCATGGCTCAGCTAAACTCCCTGAGCCTCAGGAGTGAGGTTGTAAAGATGGATGGAAACCTGATGTACTGAATACATCTGCTCTTCGACAAAATCTGCAAGAAGCCAAATCCTACCTCAAGTGAAAATAATTGCCAGACTAGCAGTAGATCCTCTTCTAGGCGTAAAGTGATGTGCTGCAGGCTGCTGTCCACGTCTTCTTTTTGAAAGGAAGCTTCCTGTATTTGAAAGGCACAGAGAGGGAGACACCTGCTGTCCCCTTCCACCCCACACACATACTCTCTGTGTCTCATCTGCTGATTCACTTCCCAAATGGCCACAACAGCCAGGGCTGGGTCAGGCTACAGTCAGAAGTTGGCAGTTCCATCCTGGTCTCCCATGTAGTTAACAGGGGCCCAGGCCCTAGGTTTTTGTCTGCTTTCAACAGCAGGAAGCTGGATTGGAAGTGGAGCAGTCAAGCACTCTGATTGGGATGCTTGGGTCCCAATCAGAGATTTACCTTGTTTTTACACAAGTTTTTACACAAGTTTTTCCAAGTGCAAGACAGAGTCCAGGATGGGGTCCTAGGGACCCCATTTGTTATCACCTTCATGGCAAGACCCGAAAGCACCAGTAAACTGCCACATGTTGTTGTGGGTGCCTGAGGCAGAGCCCTGGAACTCATGGAGGAGACATGGAGACACTGTCAGTTGACAAAGAATCCACAGCAGAAAGAGGAGCAAAAGACATCAGCTGCTGTGACTCAAAAGGGAATGTCCACCTGGACGCAGAGACACCCCTTAGGGGAGAGGGCAACTAGGAGAGCCCCTGAGAGCCCCAGCAATCCTAGCTAGGGGAGGGATCTGCAGTCACACAGACACCAAGTCCTGCCAGCAGAGCCACATGGGACCTCTGCCCTAGAGGAGGAACTGCATCTCCCTCTGCTCTTGAGACACATTTTTGTATTATCTTGTAGAAAGTCATCACTAACAGAGTTCTTGCCACTCTAGGAGGATAAAGGTCCTGGCAAATCCTTGAGCCTGGGCTGCACAGACATCCCAGTAAAATAGCACAAACGGTGATCCCCTAGACTCCAGCCCCCAAAGTGTGCTGTGCTACCAGGAACATGTGTCTGAGAACAACAGGGGCATGAACTCCCAAGACTTTAGAGGTAAGACCACCTGCCCAAGCAGAACGGGGGCCCATTCCACCTCCACACTCTCCTTCCCCCTGCGGTGGCACATGGCACTGTGGGGACGTCTGCTTTCCCATTGAACTTGGGGCACGTACTACTGTGACTGTTCTCTACCCTCCAGCGCTTTGATTGGTACAAAGAGCCATACAGTCCTTGAGGACTCTTGGCCAACCCTCCTGCAACCCCAGGCCACCACTGGGGCCTACCTACCTGCTGGAACTGACGTGAGAACCCCATAGCCCTGTAGCCATTGATGACAGTGGAAGGAGTTAGGGGAATCCATACCTCAGCATCCAGTTGGAACTGAAAAGTCAATCAACTGGTACCCAATGATGCATCTGCAGGAAGCAGATTACCTTTAGTAATCAAAGAGACAGGCAAGATGGCAGAATAGGGTAAGGACATGTTTAAACAGATGGAGAATCAGTAGCCAGGGTAAAGAAGATAGGCCACAATCCCGGGTAATAGGAGAGGACAGGCCAATGGCAGAGAGACACCTGGAGATCCATGGACATGGGGAAGCAGCAGAGACGATGGAGCAGTGGTTGGCACCAGTGATTGAAGCTCCACTGGTGGCCAGTTGGAAGGCAAGTTCACCAGGAACTCAAGAGGAGAACTCAGGCATAGAACTACCCATCCTTCTGATTTGCTTGATCCGACCACAAGCAGAAGCAGAGTGACAGAGCCCAGGCAAGAAGGTACAGGAACAGGGTTGCTTTCATGGCTCAGACACGTACCAGAGCCACATGGAGTATGATTTTGTGTTCTGAGGAAAAGGCTGTGGAGTGGAGGAACAACAGCTGTGCAGTTGCTGAGCCAGGAGGGAATTCACTCTGCACTCAACACATTGCACTGGTCCCTCAGGGAAATGGTACCAACTTGGCATCCTACAGGTTCTACTCAAGATAAGTCAAGGTGGCCTCCAGGCCTAATAGCCAGGAGGCCCAGAACTCTCATCAGGCGCCATTTTGTGTACTAAGGTAAAGGTTGTGGGGCAGAAGGAACTGTAGTGAGCTGCACAGGCACACAGCCGGGAGAGAACTCACTTCTGGCTCAGTGCATTGCGCTGGTATCACAGAGAAAATTGCACCAACTTTGCATCTTACAGGTTCCAACCATAATAGGTCCAGGTGGCTCTCAGACCAACAGCTTCCAGCAAGACTAGCATCCAGTGATGTAGGACAGCTGGTGTCTCCCTAATGCCAGGCATTGCTTGAGCCAGGAGTGGGAGAAAGATTATACAGGATATGGCAAATGGTGCAGCCACAGCACAGGATCACATGGGGTTGAAAGTGGTGAGCCAGGAGTTGGGGCCATGGAGACCATGGTAAAAGCCTAAAACAAGAGTCCAGGACCGATACTTGCTGTAGAGAGTGGCACAAGTGACTGCAAACAAAGAACCAAATACCAAACTCAATTAGTAAACTCCATCTGTAGTTCAGTGGGCTACACAGTTTAGAAACGGGCCCTAAGGAGAGGAATCTTCCATCCAGAATAGCAATGACCAAGAGCGAAAGAGGAGACAGACACAGTGAATATTACTGCTGCTTCCCCTGCAAAGGAGCAAAAGTCTTTGTTGATCTCAGAGTTAACTGAGGAATACATCAAGAAAATGGGGGATAAAGAATTTTAAAAACTTGTTATGAAGCTTCTTTTTTTTTTAATTTTATTTTAAATTCATTAATTACATTGTATTATGCGACACAGTTTCATAGGTACTGGGATTCTCCCCACCCCTTCCCGAGAAGCACATACAGGAGTTGAATGGATTTAAGAATTATAGGTCACACAGGAAATAGCAATACTGAGACAAAGTCAAGCCGAATTATTTGAAATGAACACGATGGAGCAAGTTAGAAATTCATTGGAAAGCCTCAGTGATAGAATGAACAAGGCAGAAGAAAGAATCTCAGATTTGGAAGACGTTTCCTCCAAAATGGGGAAATACTTGAAAAGCTGGAAGAGGAGCTGAGTCAAGCTAAGGAAAGTATTCAAGAATTAGGTGGCACTATTTTTTTTTTTTTTTTTTTTTTTTTTTTTTTTAAATTTTATTTTAAATTCATTAATTACATTGTATTATGTGACACAGTTTCATAGGTACTGGGATTCTCCCCACCCCTCCCCAAACCCTCCCACCATGGTGGATTCCTCCACCTTGTTACATAACCACAGTTCAAGTTCAGTTGAGATTCCCCCATTGCAAGCATATACCAAACATAGAGTCCAGCATCTTATTGTCCAGATAAGTTCAACGGCTTCTTAGGTATACACTCTCTGGTCTGAAGACAGAGCCAGCAGACTATCATCCCGATCAATTAAAAGCTCCAACATACCATCAGCAAAAATTTACATCACCATGGAATTAATTGACATAGTAACGAGTAACCAATATGGTAAAAGTAAATGCGATTTCTTATCCACCTTCTGTGACCACCTCATTGACATTTCAATTTAGGTTTATACACAACATATAACATTCATAACATAACTTGTTATACATAACATCGTGTCATCTTAAATTAAGGCAAACATGTGGTATTTAACCTTTTGGGATTGGCTCATTTCCCTTAGCATTATGGTTTCCAGTTTGGCCCATTTGGCCACAAAGAACTGCATTTTGTTTTGTTTAATAGCTGAGTAGTATTCCATGGAGTAGATGAACCATAGCTTTCTTATCCAATCCTCTGTTGATGGGCATTTTGGTTGCTTCCATGTCTTTGCAATTACTGATTGTGCTGCTATGAGCATAGGAGTGCATGTTGGTTTCTCATAAAACAAGTGTTCTGGATATATTCCTAGGAGTGCTATTGCCGGGTCATACGGTATGTTGTATTTGAGTTGTTTGAATGTTCTCCATACTGATTTCCATAGAGGCTGTACCAGCCTGCAGCCCCACCAGCAGTGGAGTAGGGTTCCCTTTTCCCCACAACCTCGCCAACAAGTGTTGTTGGTGCTTTTATTCATGTGGGCCAGTCTTACTGGCGTTAGGTGGTACCTCATTGATGTTTTAATTTGGATTTCCCTTATTGCCAGGGAACTTGAGCATATGGGAGTTCCAGAAGGCACAGAAAGAGAGGCTGCGTTTAAAAATATATTCAATAAAATAAGGGAAAAATTCCCTAATTTGGAGAAAGAATTGGGAAACAACATTCAGAAGAAGAACAGAATTCCCAGGGGGTTGACAAAAAGCAATCTTTGCCATGACACATGATAATCAAGCTTTCTTCAGTTGAACATAGGGAAAAGATACTTAAATATGCATGTGAAAAAAGATAGTAACATTAAAAGGATCCCCTATCAGACTTCCTGCTGACCTCTCAAACTCTACAGGCCAGAAGAGAGTGAAGTGACATATTCCAGATTTTAAAGGGGATAAATTATCAACCCAGAATAACTTATCCAGCAAAGTTTTCCTTTGTCTTTGAAATCAAGTTAAATTCTTCCACAGTAAAGAAAAGCTCAAAGAATTTGCCTCTTTCAGACCTGCCCTACAAATGATGCTTAAAGATGTTCTCTTTATAGAGAAAAGGAATAACACCTACCAAAACCAAAGGCAAATGTGAAGAACATCCCAGTAAAATAACAACAGAAGAGTAAATCAAATAATGAACAACCGTTGCTGAAATGACAGGATTGAGTTACCACCCATTCATATTAACTCTGCATGTAAATGGCTTAAACTCAACAATCAAATGTCATAGATTAGTAGACTGGATTAAAAAAACAAAATCCATCTATTTGTTCCCTACAGGAGAAACATCTCACTAAAAAAGGCAGAAACAAAGTGAAAGAAAAAGATATTCCAGGTAATGGAAAAAAGAGTTGATGTAGCAATTTTTCTTCATTTTTTAAAAGATTTATTTTCACTGGAAAGGCATATTTACAGAGAGAAGGAGAGACAGAAAGATCTTCCATCTGCTGATTCACTCTCCAAGTGGCCACAATGGTCAGAGCTGCACCAATCTGAAGCCAGGAACCAGGAGCTTCTTCCAGGTCTCCCAATAGGGTACAGGCACCCCAGGCTTTGGGCCGTCCTCAACTACTTCCTCAGGCCACAAGCAGGAAGCTTGATGGGAAGTGGGACTGCCTGGATGTGAACCAGTGCCATTATGGGATCCCAGTATGTGCAAGGTGAGGACATTAGACACTAGACTACCATGCCAGGCCCTGCTGTAGGCATCCTTATGTTAGATAAGATAAACTTTGACGTGAAAAAATAACCAAAGAGATGAGAAAGGACACCACATAGTGATCAGAGATTGTGTTTTCAGCAGGAAGAGATCACCTTACTTGTTTCTTAGCATGTTTTTATTTTCAACTCTAATTTGACTTGGTTTTTCTCTCTTACTTTTCTTTGCTAGTCTGGCTTAGAATTTGTTTTGCTCATCTTCTTAGAAAGTGGGTCTTTCTTGTTGCTATTTGTAGTTTTTTAGTTTTAATTCCATTATTTTTGCTGTGATTATCATTTCATGCTTTTCACTTTTTCTCATTAAGTCCTTGAGATGCATTATTAGATCATTTATTTGAGATGCTTCTGTTTTTTTGTAAGCACCTGATGTTATACGTATCTTAGTACTGTTTTTGCTACATCTCATGGGTTTTGATTTTTTTGTTTTCATTTCTTCAAGTTTTTTTTTTCCTTAGTAATTTTCTCAGTGACACATAGGGCATACAGTAGCATTATTTGCTTCAAAAGGTTTATGATTTTTGTTTCTTCAGTGACACATTGGACATTCAGTATCACGTTATTTAACTCCATGTTGTAAATTTTCTGTTTTTCTTCCTGTTGATTTTGTTTTGTGGCATTGCATTTAAGGGGATGTACAGTAACTGTGTAATGGAGATTATGATATGTAGATGTGAAGATACAATGCAGTGTGCATCTCTACTTCCAAACCAAATTTCCATTGAAATTGTGTTATATATGTATATATGAAACTGATATATATACATATATATATGCAATAGGATGCTGGACTCTTTGTCATTGCCCATACCTACAATGTCGGGATATGCTTAAATGGTGGAATGATGGACTTATGACTGTTTATGAAGGACTGTACTATTGTAATAATATAAGGAAAATCAGTGGGGCAAAGGGCTTTAAGGAGAGGGAACATGAAATTTCAGAGTCTGTGGAACTGCATCATAAAATAATCATTTAAAAAATATGAAAAAAGCCAAAGAGACACTGGATTCATCAGATATGCAAGTATCAACAGAGGGGTGAAGGAGAGAATGATGCGTCCGCTGGCGCATGGTAATGTTCTAGTAGTGTCAGACGCCAAAGAAAAGGAGGTTGAGGGAATAAATATTTGATTCAAAACTTTCAGGGGAGTGACTATAGGGATAGTCAGAGGTTCAAGAGGTACAGAGAGTTTACTGAAATGAGGCGGACAATGCAGGGTACGAATGAGATTTCACAAAAAGATGTTTGAAAAGGAACCAGATTAAAATCTGGGACATAGAGATCTCAATAAAGTAATGAAAGCCTGAACAACAGACTGGATCAAGCAGAGGAAGAATGCCAAAGGTCTTATTTCAGACAAAATGACTTTAGTAAGACAAAACTGTGATTAAGAACTGATTTAGTAGTGGTATATGAGAACGGCTAAAAAATGTAAAACAATTGCAGCAGTTGCTTCATTATTCTTCCTAATCAGCAGACAGAAAAACATGGCAGAAACCTACAAGGTTGTGCTTTGGTGGAAAAATTACATTTGGCGATAGCCTCATTTGGTAAACTTGTCCATCTGGACATGTTTCTTGTTTGGAGAAAGTAACTGAGGGGGCTGGCGTTGTGGTGCAGCATCAAGCCACTGAGTAACCCTAACCCTGCAACACTGTCCTTTTGTGGCAGTGCCGGTGTGCGTTCTGGCTGTCCTGGTTCTGTCCAGCTCCCTGTGGATGTGTGTGGGAAAGCAGCGGGAGGTAGCCTGAGTGTGTGGCCCTTGCCGTCCGTGTAGAAGGCTCAGAAGGAGTTCTAGGCTCTTGGCTTGGCTTCTGTTTGCTTTCGCCCTGAACATGGTAGTCATTTAACCAGCAGATGGAAAATCGTTCAAAGAAATAGAAATAAAGTCTTTAAAAAATTTATTTACATCTGTATTTGAATCATTTCCTGGAGTTTTACAGTATTTTTCTTTTAGTCTTTGTTAACACTGTTGTGGTTACATGTATTTTCATAAATCAGGCACACATTAAATTGACTTAATAATACCTCAGACTGTTTATAAAAGAATTTAAGGATTACAGCAATCTCAAGGTTTTTTTTTTATTATTTACTACAAAGTGTATCTCAGTGGTTTAGCTGATCTTTGGCCTTGGAACTTACAGTAAAGATATATTTAAAATAATGAAAAAATATGAAATAGGCTTCGAATTAGATAGCCTTTGCTAAAAGCTACTGTCAGCAAAACTATAATGATAACTATTGCGTTTATTCAGACAATAAATTATGTAAACCAGTGTTTTATTATAGATAAAATTACAAGATGGAGTCTTTTGGCACACTTAAATGTCCATGAGATATGTTAAGATAGCAATTTTTCTTAGAACGAGGTACAGAAAACTGTTATCTTTCCATTTTGCATAAATGAGTTAAGTAATTAAGGCAAGTTGCATAATGTTAGGATAGTATTATTTTAGGAAAAGTTCAAATTCTTTAATGGGTTAGATTTTACATGACCATTTAATGTGGATATTCTGTTCAATTCATGCTGAAATTCTCTTTCAGATGAGAAAATCTGCAGGTGAAAAAAATGGAGAAATTTTGGATTGATTTCAACCTCAGAAGTCAGAGTGTGACATTTTATATAAACAATGTGGAGGTAATAATGTTCATTTCCCTGTGAGATCCGAATGCTTCTGGATTGTTCTCTGTATGTGTCATGTGCTTGTGAATTTCACAAATTTATTTTCCTTCTAAGAGTACTCTGTGGGATCCAGTAAGATTGTTCAAGGAAGCAGTGGTCCATTTCTGCGTAACAGGTAAGATGATAATTGTTCATGCCACATCTACTTTTGTTTATGTTTTCTGTGGGCAGTTCTGTCAGTAAAAAGCTGGGTTAGTTCTAAAGAAGATTGTGTGCGTGCCTTGAGATAGAGGCAAGGTGCCCAGTACGGTGGGGGGATTATAGATGTGTGGACCACCTTTTGGGGCTTCCCTTCTATTTCATTGGTCTATGTGTCAGTTGTGTGTCTTCAAGCATGGTGTTGTGATGCCTCTGGGTTGGTTTTTATTGTTTAACATTTCTTTAATTGTTTGGGATCTTTTGTGTTTTCATAGGAGTTTCTGGGCTACTGTATTGTTCCAGATCTGAGAAGAATGCCCTTTGCATTTTTATTGGGATCGCAAATTGTTTTGGGTGGTGTGAGCATTTTGATGATATTCTGACAAATCCCTAAACATGGGGAGGATTTTTCCATTTTTTGCATGTGTGTTTTTCTATTCCTTTCATTAACATTTAAATTTTTTTCATTATAGAGATCTTTTGTATCCTTGGTTAAATATATCCCAAGGTATTTGTTTATTTTATTTATTGTTTGGCAGCTCTTGGGAATGGGGCTGATCTTAAGAGTTCGTTCTCAACCATGGTTGGTGTGTAAGAATGGAATTAGTTTGGTTTGGTGTCCTGACACTTTGCCAAAGTCTCTTGAGTTGCAACAGTCTTAGGATCTTTGGTTCCCCTATATGAAGAACCATGTCACCTGCAAACAGGGATGATTCAGCTTCCTTCTCTCCAATTTGTATCCCTTTGATTTCTTTTTCTTGTCTAGTAGCCCTAGATAGAGTTTCCAGGTTCATGTGGAATAGCAATGGGAAGCGTGGGCGACCGTGTCTGGTTCTGGATCCTAGTGGGAATGCTTCTACTTTTCTCCATTCAATATAATACTGGCTGTGAGATTTGCCTATGTTGCCTTCATTGTTTATAAGTGTGTTCCTTCTATATACAATATTTTGGAGGAATTTTTCATCATGAAAGTATGTTTTATTTTTCATTCATTTATTTAAAAGGGTTAGAGAGAGAAAGAAAGAGAACTTCCATCTGTTGATTTACTCCCTAACTGGGAACAGAGATTGAGGCTGGGCCAGCCTGAAACCAAGAGCCAGGAGTTTTCTCTATGTGTCCCTTGTGGATGCAGGGGTCCAGAGATTCCACTGTTTTCCCAAACACATAACCAGGAAGCTGGATCAGAAGTGGAACAGCCAGAAGCCTCTACAGGATGCTGGTGCTGCAGGCAGCGGCTAAACCCACTACACCACAGTCCTGTCCCCAAAAGGATGTTATACTTTACCAAATGCTTTCTCTCTATTCATTTAAATAATCATGTAGCTTTTTATCATTTTGTTGGTGTGATATGTCATTTTCATTGATTTGCATATGTTGAAAACTGTCCCTGCATCTTTGGGATAAATGCTGCTTGGTCTAAATGGATGATTTTTAAAATGTAATTTACAGAGAATCAAGATGGCTGAATAGGGTAAGGACATGTTTAAACAGACGGAGAACTGTTAGCCAGTGTGGAATAGAGAGGGCACATTCCAGGACATAGGAGAGAACAGAACAATAGCAGAGGGGTACCTGGAGACTGACAGACACAAGGAAAGCAGCAGACACAATGGTGTGGTGTTGCAGTGACTGATGCCCCAATGGCAATCAGCCAGCAGCAGTCTTAACTCCACTGGTAGCTGGAACTCTGCCAGCAACAGGTGGGAAGGGGCATTCACCCAGAGCTCAGGAGATGAACCCAGACAAAGAACTGCCTATCCTGCTGGTCTGTTTCTTTTGACCAGGAGCAGAGACAGAGCAGCAGGTCCCAGATGGGCAGTGTGGGAAAAGGGTAGATTTCCATAGCCCAGTCTGCCACCTAGAGCCAAATCAGGTGCCATTTTGTATAGGGAGGCAAAGGTTATGATAGGACAGCACTGCGCATGTATGGGTTTGGGAGTGAACTCATTTCTGGCTCAGTGAACTGCCTCCTGGCACCTTGTCATGGAACATGGTGATTCTAGCTGTGCCCTAGCCATGCCTACACAGGCATCATTAGCGGTGTGCAGGTGTCACTGGTGGTGTGCAGCCAGCAGCTACTTGTTCTTTCTCCTCACTGTGCCAAGGAGTCTGTTCATTCTACTTTCCACCAAGAATTTCTTTCAAGCAGTCCACTGGGACCATCATTCTTTCTTTGTTTTGTGGTATCTAGTAGATTCTGCCTCTTTGTCTTGTATCTCCAAGTATTCATGTCAAATAAAGACTGTTAATTTGTTTAACCAGTTCCAGCCAAAATATCGTATATCAAAATGATTGAGATGGTGTGCCCTTTCTGGTCCCAATTAATCCCAGTCTGCTGTCTGAGTTACTCTTGCTGCATCCCCACCTTACTGGTTGCGTTTTGGTCTTCCACTGCGATGGACAGGGTCGATCTAGACCTGTATGCTTCTGTTGGCTTCCTCTCCAGTTTCCTCAGTTTGTGGCTGTGCAGGCTCTCTGCTGCACTTCACTCGCTTTCTTCTTGTGGGCCACCTCTA
Organism: Ochotona princeps; assembly: GCF_030435755.1. Classification (NCBI taxonomy): domain Eukaryota; kingdom Metazoa; phylum Chordata; class Mammalia; order Lagomorpha; family Ochotonidae; genus Ochotona; species Ochotona princeps. Next base: position 154,639,812 of record NC_080833.1, on the reverse strand, counting down.
ATGTGCGCTCACTGCAGTTCAGCAAAGAGCTGTCATCTAATTCAGAGGCTGAAGTCTAACAGCAGGCTTCTCTCAACTCTGGCTCCATTCTTTTCTGTAAGAGGAACCTAAGAGTAGGCATTTGTCTTGGTGGTTAAGAAATCCATGTCCTGCACTGGCGTGCTCGGGTGCCCAGCCCAACTGGTTCATGCTGATGCGGAGCCTGGAGCACAGTGGTGGTAGTTCGGGTGCTGGTTCCTGGCTTCTGCCCTTGGCCTCAAGCCAGGGCTGTGATGAGTTTTTGGAGAGAGAAACAATGATTGGGAGCAATGTTTCTGTGTCTCTCTGTGACTCTGTCTCTTAAATAATTTTCTTAAAAGAAAAGAGTGTGTTGAAATGGAGGTGAATTATTACTGTTTGGATATTGGGAAAGCTGAATTTCAATGTGAATTTTAGCAGCAACTAAGGTTTCAAAGAGATATTGAATGGATATTGTGTTTAGTGGATTCGAAAGTAAAATGCTTGTTGCAGATGATCCCCCTATAAAAACAAAGTGCTCCTTAAAAAGTTGATTGGCTTGCAGAAGGCAGAACCTGCCTCCATTTCCTTGTTGCTGCACTATGCTGGTTCATGGTTTTCCAAGGTCAGTCCCACAAACGTGTATGACAAGTGTGTGCATAAATATACATGCGTATTTAGTAAAGCAGTATCAGAAACCTGTTATAATATGATTTATTTTCATCTTATTATCATGGAAAGATCTGGTTTACAAATACCCCCCCTGAGGTCATTTAAAACGATGACATTTGAAAATAAAACCTGTCTCTGTGTTGACACGCATTCTTGCCCCTTTTCATTGCCAGAAACGGAGATGATGAAGATACTCCTCATCCGCCTGCAGCAGCCTATTGTCATCAGCAGGGAAGAGGTGATGAAGGTAGAAATCCACTTTGATGTACAGCTTGCCATCGCACAGGCAGCCACTCGAGCACTGAGACAGGACAAACAGGACCAGGATTAATTCTCGCTGATGATCCGAAACTCTTTTCCCAGCTCTTTCATTTCCTCATTGGCATTGGAGGATGTGAACGTTGGCTGAAAAAGCCATGGTCTCCTGAGTGTCCCTTGAAGAGTCAAGTGTCCTAATCCCATTTCTCCCTTTTTGTGTGTCAGTGTCTCCATGGTGTGGAACACTGACCCTCTCTGTGTACCTCCAAATAATCTACTCCATTTACTGTGCACCATGGGAAACTTGACTGGGATGACATCACCTCCTGACCATTTCTTCCTGGGGTCCCAAGGACATTCCTGGTGGGCTTCTGGCACTGTTCTCTCTCTCTCTCTCTCTCTCTCTCTCTTTCTCTCTCTCTCTCTCTCTCTCTCTCTCTCTCTCTCTCTCCCTCTCTTCCCCCCTCTTTCTCTCTCACCTTCCTGTTCACAGAGTGAATTGGGAAGATTCTGATCTCTTACACTTGCAAAGGTCTGGTCCCCCCTCACTGGACTTGGAGGAGGGCAGAATTGGAACCAGTTCAGTGAACCAGCTCGCTGAAAACCCTTTAAGACACTAACCTCTTCTCCAGGAGCACGGAGCTGTATCCCAAGCTTTGCATTTTCCTGGATGCTTTTTCAAAGGCTGCTACTCTAAAACTTGTTACTTATTTGTATTTATTTGAAGGAGAGCAAAAGAGACCTTCACTCACTGCAATACCCAAAGTTGGGCTGTCCTGAAGCTTGTTGTCTGGAAGTCAATTCAGGTCCCATGCATGGGTGGCAAGGGCCTACATAGTTGAGCTGTGTGACTGCTCTCCTAGAGGGTGCATTGGCAGGATGCTGGATTGGAAATGGATCACCAGGGCAGGCTTCTGCTTTTAAAGTCGCATGGCTTCTGGCTTATGTTTCAGGTGTTGCCTGATCAGATGCAAACTTCCTGGGAACTTTCTACTAACTTTGAGAAGGAAGTCACCATGGCTATGATTCCTAATAGCCATGAGAGAGAGACAGGTCTTTTTGGAAAATGGCAAAATTCTGGCTCTGAAAAGTGATGACAAAAATCAAACTTGGAAGAAGTCCCAGAAAACCTAGCATCATGTGAGATTGTTTGAGTACGAGTGTATCACTGGAGAAGGAAGAGTTGGTCAGAGCCTGGAATTACTATTCAGTTCAGAGTTGCTTGTCCCTCAGAAATGGCAAAGCAGTGCAGATGCTGGGGTGGCAGGGAGCAGGAGATGGGAGCATTGGTCAGTCTTGTCTTCCCTTGAGGCCAGTGCAGCAATAGACTAGACCAGATACATTTTTTAAAAGCTTATTTATTTATTTATTTTTAAAGATTTTATTGTTATTGGAAAGCCAGATATACAGAGAGGAAGAGAGACAGAGAGGAAGATCTTCCATCCGATGATTCACTCCCCAAGTGAGCCGCAATGGGCCGGTGCTGCGCCAATCCGATGCCGGGACCAGGAACCTCTTCCGGGTCTCCCACGCGGGTGCAGGGTCCCAAAGCTTTTGGGCCGTCCTCTCCTGCTTTCCCAGGCCATAAGCAGGGAGCTGGATGGGAAGTGGAGCTGCCGGGATTAGAACCGGCGCCCATATGGGATCCCGGGGCTTTCAAGGTGAGGACTTTAGCCGCTAGGCCACGCCGCTGGGCCCAAAAGCTTATTTATTTTTAAATTCAATTGCAGATTTTATGCAGATAGAGAAATATCTTCCATCTGCTGGTCCATTCTCCAGATGGCCATGATGGCTGTAGCTGAGCCCTTCAGCAGCCAGGAGCTTCTTCCGGATCTCTCATGTGGTTGCAGGCTCCCAAAGACTTGGGCCATCCTCTGCTGCTTTTTCAGGCCACAAGCAGGGAACTGGATGGGAAATGGAGCAGCCAGGACACGAACTGGCATCATTTGGGATGCTGGGCCTGCAAAATGGATGATTAGCCAATTGAGCTATCGTGTTGGCCCCTATGTGACTTTTAAAAAATATGTTTATTCCTTTTGGAAGACAGAATTATGGAAAGGGTGAGATAGAGATCGTCCATCTGCTGGTTTGCTTCGCCGTTGGCCGCAAGGGAATGATGGACCAGACTAAAGCCAGAACCTTCATGTGGGTCTCCCTTGTGGGTAGCCGGGACTCAAGCACTGGGGCTATCTCCCACTGCTTTCCCCAGGCCATTAGCAGAGAACTGATTTGGCAGTGGAGCAGTCAGGACAGGAACCAGCACCCACGTGGGATGCCAGTAGTGTAGTCTGAGGCTTACTCACTGTGCCACAAAGCTGGCCCTGTTTTTTTCTTAATGTGTACAGAACAGACAGAAGAATCCACCAATCTGGTGCAAGTCATGAGCCCGGAAGATGACCAGTGCCTAACAGTTGTCATCAGTGATCATTCCCAGCTTCCTGTGAGTATGGGGGCCCGGGGAGCCAGGCTTGGACCCGGGTCTACTGGGACATTGGCAGGAGGAAGTTCTGCAAACAGTATTTTTCTGTCCAAACTAGAAATGCTTTGAGCCTGCCATTCTTTAGATAACTTCACCAGCTTTGTTGACACCCCTCCCCCTTTCCTTCAGTGCAGTTTCCCGACTAAGGCGTGGTGTGACTGTCCTCTGCCTCGGTGCCCAGTTTGGGATCAGGATACTGATGCTTGGGAACTCATGTAGGGAAAGAAGGGATACGATGACAGGCTTTTCTTTTGAACACGTACGATCTCACATAAATGGGCATCTTCGAAGTCCTCTGGAATCTGTACACTTCAGCAGCAACGATCCGGTGGGAGACTCTCCCTTGGTCTTTGTGACACTCCATGATTGCCGTGGATGGCAGAAAATTCTTTGTTGAGAGTGGTTAGGAATGTTTTGAAGTATCCTACAGACATTAGGAGCCACTGGTTTCATTTTCAGTGAACGATTTGTTTGCAAGGCTGAGTTGCAGAGAGGCGGGAAGAAGATCTTTTCAGCTGTTGGTTCACTCTCCAGATGGCTGTGATGGCTCTGGGCCAGCCTGAAGCCAGGAGCCCCGAATGCCACCTGTGGGCACAGGGACCCAGGCACTGGGCCAGGCCGACACCAGGAGCCCCGAATGCCTCCTGTGGGCAGCAGGGACCCAGGCTCTCTGGCCGTCTTCTAGTATTTCTCCAGGAGCATCAGTATGGAGCTGAATCAGAAATGGAGCAGCTAGGACTGAACTGAACTGGTGCTCATCTGGGGTCTTGGCATTGCAGGTGGTAGCTTAACATGCTATGGCACTGAGCTGCCTGAAGTAAATCCATTTATTAGTAAATCCAAAGCCTAGTGTTTAATTAATCGGTGCATGTGTTTTTAAAGAGATGTATTTGTTTTTATTGGAAAATCAAATTTTACATAGAGAAGGAGAGACAGGGAAAGATCTTCCACTGCTGGTTCATTCCCCAAGTGCCAGAGCTGGGCCAATCCAGAAGCTTCTTTTGTGTGTCCCATGTGAAAGCAGGGTCCCAAGGCTTCGGGCTGTCCTCTCCTGGTTTTCCCAGACCACAAGCAGGGAGCTGGAGGGGAAGTGAAATAACTGGGCTACAAACTGGTGCTCATGTGGGGTCCCGGTATATGCGAAGTGAGGGCTTTAGCCACTAGGCCACTGCGCCAGGCCCATAAGTGTGGTTTGCTGATAAGCTAGATAGCAGCTGCAAAAGAGTTTAAAACACAGAGGTTTCAAAGGTATCATCAGAATTTTGTTTTTTTGACAGCAAACTGAAACAGCTAAACATTTACCTGAAAAGCTGAAGCCAGATGTGATAAAGAAAGGTGAGACTGTTTCTTTCATGTATAAATTTATCATATATTAAAAATACATACCATAAATATACATGATATATAGACATAGATATATCATAGATAAGACTTGAGTCTCTTTGGTTGTAAGTACTACTTAGAGATTCAGCATTATTTTTCATTTTGGTCACTAGAAGTCACGTTGGCGCATGCGTATTCTTCAGACTTACTGGAATCACCTGTGAAAATTGAGAGTCCTGAGCTGAGTGGCCAGGCCAGGTGAGTGACTCTCCCAGCTCCTATCCCACGCTGCGCACTGGGAGTGTGGGTGTGCAGGTTCTCGGCCGGAGCTGTCTCCCACTGCTACCTTTGGCGACCCCCTGCTCAGGAGACAGCCCTGTGCGGAATTAAAAGAATTATTTTGTTGTTGTTGTTTTTAAACTTTAAGATTATTTCTTTGCAAGGCAGAGTGACAGGAGAGAGGGGTGGGGAGAGAGATCTTCCCGCCCCACCCTTGTCTTTTTTTTAAAGGTTTGTTTTTATTGGAAGGCAGACTTACAGGGAGAAAGAGAGACACAGAGGAAGATGTTCCACACACTGGCTCACTTTCCAAGTGGCTGCAACAGCTGGAGCTGAGCCCATTTGAAGCCAGGAGCTTCTGCTGGCTCTCCAACATGGGTGCAGGGTCCCAAGGCTTTGGGCCATCCTCTACTGCTTTCTCAGGCCACAAGCGGGGAGCCTAATAGGAAGGGAGGCTGCTGCCGGGATAAGAACTGACACCCATATAGGATTTAGCCACTGAACCATAACTCTGGGCTTAAGACAGAGATTTTTCATGCACTGGTTTACTGCGTGAACAGACACAAGTGTTAGGTCTGGGCCAGGCTGGCCCAGAAGGAGCTGGGAAAACCATCCAGGTCTCCCACAGGAGCTCAAGTACTTGGGCCATCTTCCACTGCTTTCCCAGGTGTGTAAGCAGGGACCTGGATCAGATTAAAAGGAGCTGGATCAGATTAAAAGTAGGGCAATTAGCCAACCGGAGCTTCTGCAGGGGATGGAAGAACTCCAAACACTACCGGGCAGAAACCAACGTCATCGGAAAGACAACCAGAAGCCCTGAGTGGTTCGCAGAAACAGAAGAACAATAAATGTCCTTCGGGACCAGGGAGGAGAGCTTTCTCTGGTCCGAGCCTGGCTCCACCTCTGGACCCCCACACTCCCTCACAATGACCATCAGGATCGCTTCGAAAACTCCTTACAGCAAACAAACAATCATACAAACTAAAAAAAAAAAAACTAAATAAATAGACAAACAACAGAAAGTAGAGCTTGAAATCTGACAGGAAAGAGCTGGCGTGGATTGGCTCATGCCTCACTGGGTGGGACACAAAGATTAGTTACTCCTCACCATGGTGTTGGGGATTTTCCTGCACACCCCCCCAAAAATGTTGTGCACCTTAAATGTCGACAAATATCTTGTTAGAGTTACAAGCCAGTCTAGATTATCCTAAAATCTGCCAAGATCAGCAAAATTATACTTCAACACAACAAATGGCTAAATACTAAAATGAAATAGACACGAGACAGCTGAATGGTACCCTATAGCCATTTTAAGGTATATAGCAGCCGGTCCTGTATATAAACTAAAATTGAAATGTCAATGAGCTAATCATAGTTTGTGGTTAGGGCTTGCTTTTTTTTTTTTTTTTTAACATGCTGGTTACTCAACACCATGTCAATTCCATAATATTGCAAATTGCTATTGATGTTATATTGGGACTCTTAATTGACTATCATGATATTCTACCAGCTCTAACTTCAGACCACAAATGGTCTCCCCAAGAAACTGTTCAACCCATCTGGACAATAAGTAGCTGGACTCTAAGCTTGGTATATGTTTGCAAGGAAAGAATCTTGATTGAATTTGAACTGTAATACTGCATCAGGTAGAGGAATCCACCGGGGGCAGGGGAGGGGAGGGATGGGGGGATTCCCAGAGCCTATGAAACTGTCACATAATGCAAAATAATTAATAAAAAATATAAAAAAGTAGGGCAATTAGGACTTGAAGCAGCACTACAGTGTGGGATTCTGGCATCACAAATCATGGCTTAGACCTCTGCCACAGCGTCCCTGGAGAACACTGGGGGAAGTGTGGGCTGTTACCCTGCTCCTCGGGCCCCTTCCCCACGCCTCCAGGGTTATCTCAGGCAGTGTACTTTTTTTTTTTTTTGTCAGCAAAACACTGGATTTAAGACCAAAGGACACAGATCAATATACAAACATCAGTTTCCTTTCTGAATGCTGCTAACAATTAGAATAATTAACAAGCAATACCATTTGCAGTCAAGTTAATGACAGATTAATTTCAGAGCTCCATAAGATCACATGCATACATTGGGATCTCTGATGTTGCTGAGGGTCCTTAAGTATAAACAGAGATAGGGCCCAGCGGCGTGGCGTAGCGGCTAAAGTCCTCGCCTTGAAAGCCCCGGGATCCCATATGGGCGCCGGTTCTAATCCCGGCAGCTCCACTTCCCATCCAGCTCCCTGCTTGTGGCCTGGGAAAGCAGTTGAGGACGGCCCAATGCATTGGGACACTGCACCCACGTGGTAGACCCGGAAGAGGTTCCTGGTTCCCGGCTTCAGATTGGCGCTCACTGGCCCGTTGTGGCTCACTTTTGGAGTGAAACATCGGATGGAAGATCTTCCTCTCTGTCTCTCCTCCTCTCTGTATATCTGGCTGTAATAAAATGAATAAATCTTTAAAAAAAAAAGTATAAATAGAGATAGATGAGCTCTTGCCATGGAAGACTCAGGAGGAAGATTCCAGGACCTCCGAAATTGACCAATAGATTCAAAAATATAACCCCTGATTCAAATCATTGAAGGTGGGCCCAACGCAATAGCATAATGGTTAAAGTCCTCACCTTGCACGCTCCGGGATCCCATATGGGTGCTGGTTCTAATCCTGGCAGCCCAGCTTCGCATGCAGCTCCCTGCTTGTGGCCTGGGAAAGCAGTGGAGGACAGCCCAGATAAGTATATTGCAACTTTACTGATATCATTAGTTACTGAGGAAATCTAGGTTAAAACTGTAATGAGAGGCACTACGCACCCACTAGACTGGCTGAAATTATTTTGTGCCAAGCACTGGTAAAAATGTAGAACAGTTTAGATACTTCTAGCAGTTTCTTAAAATGTTAGATTTTTAGCAACCCTTTGACTCGTTGAGCTGTTCTCATCCTAGGTGTTTTCCCAAGAGAAATATCAGTGTGTCCTTACAAAGGCATGAATGTTTATGGCAACTTTATTTGTAATAGCTCCGAACTGGAACAAACCTAAATGTCTGTCAGTCGATGACATACTGACGCACTCTGACATATCCACACATTGGAATGCCACATAGCAATGGAAAGGAATGGGCCCACCATTGAGGCATAGCTGGGCATGGTGCCACCTGTGATGATGCCAGCATCCAACATGGCACATGTTAGTCCTGGCTGCTCCACTACCGATCCAGATCCCTGTTGGTGGCCTTGGGAGAGTAGGTACAGGATGGCCCATGTGTTTGGGTCCCTGCTTCATATGGGAGACCCTGATGAAGCTCCTGACTTCTGCCTGTGGTCGGGTCTAGTCTCCCTGTTGCAGCTAGCTGGGCTGTGAAGTAGTGGATGAACATCAGTTCATATCCTCTCTCTCCATCTCTCTCCCTCTCCCTCTTCCCTTCCCTTCTCTGCCCAGCTTTCCTTGTCTCCCCCCCATTGCCTGTCCCCCTCTCTCTCCCCCCTCCCCCTCTCTCTTCTGTCTTTTCTCTCTCTCTCTAATTCCACCTTTCAAATAAATAAATTTTTGAGGCAAAAGTAATGAATTTGGATATATGTATCTTTAATTCATCTCAGAGTAATTATGCTTAGTAAAAGAAGCTGGGCCACAAGAGTACATAAAATGATTCTATTGTATGAAACGCTAGAAAATGCAGACATAAGTTAGGTCAGTGGCTGCCTAGAAATGGTGGTGTATTTGCCACAGCTGCCTGGTTTCCCATTGCTCCACCCACCCTTCTCTTTCATCTGAACCTGACAGACAAGGGACTCACAGGATATGTGGTTTCTATTCTCTGTTCTTACCTGCCAGAGAATCTGCAGCCATAGACTGCATGATAGCAAGTTTGTAGAATGGGGCACTACTGGGCACCAGGTTTGTGACTGGGCAAAGGACACAGGAGGGAAACAGAAGTTGGGGGCAGTGAGAGAGGGAAGGTAGAGGGTGCTGGTTGTACCTGTCCCATTCACCAGGCACATTTTACTTCAGGCGCGATTCTGCTTTCAACAGTGACAGAAAACAAACAAGGAGAAGGATGCTGGTAATGTAGTAACTTTTATCCTTTTAAGGCAATGTGCCCTACACTTCAGTTGCTTGCCCATCACTGTCAGTGTGCTGTGGCTCTCTTTGTTATCTATGCCTTTTCCTTAATGAAAATTATCTTAAATTTATTCAAGCATTTTAAAAATAAATATCTTATTTCATTTTTAACTGGAAATGAACATTACTCATTACAAGTAGCAGTAAGCCTCCAAATAAAGTAAAAATAATTCCTGCATGCTGTTACTTGATCTGTTCATTGCATGAAATGGGCTTAATGATTGGCAAACTATGAAAGGGTCAATCTACCATACTCAGGTCTGTCCAGTTAGATGGACAGGTGGGTCAGCCCCATTGATAGTCTTAGAAGGAATTATCATTTCATGTTCTCATTTGATGGCAGATAGATCGTGGAAAATGGAAAAAGTCCTTTATTCAGTCTTATGTGACTAGAGCAAGTTCTTACGCCATCAAGAATTCGCTCACCTTGGATGACAGCTGATGAGCAGGCATAGTGGTCCCTTCTTTCTCATGAGAAATGGAAGCCTGAATCCAGAGATTCTACGAAACCCCTAAATGCTGTTTTCTCCTGATCATGAAAGCCACATTCAAGTGGAACTTACACAGTAGACATGATGAGAGGCGAACAGTAATAGCTGGCAGTAACATCAAGTGATGAAAGTTTTGTGAACGTGGTATCTTTCTCTCGGAATACCTTACTATTCTGATGTCGTTCTCATGATGGGACACGACACAGTGTGACGTCTCTGTTATTCTGCTTTTCAAATACATATTTCAGGAAAGAAAAAAAATCATGCAATAAGACTTTCCCAGTTTCTTTGTTCCTCTATCAAAAAATGCTGAAAGTTGTTTGCAAAAGCATGCATATTTAGAACAACAGTTCATAAATTTGGCTACACACCAGGATCACAAGAGGGGGCTTGAAGAGAAATTCATTACTCAGACACTGTTGCAGAAAGGAAGTTGGGCAGCCTCAATCTGCAGTTCCAGCCCATCAAATGACCATGAAAAGCTGGGCTTAAAGTCAGGAGCCAAGAATTCAATCCCAGGCTGTGTCTTGGGGACAGAGACACACTACTTCAGTCCTCACCACTGCCTGCCAGGCTAGAGCTGGAATCTGATGGGGCATGTGGGCATGTCAACTGTTGTCTTAACCACTAGATCAAATCTCTACTCTTCAATCATTTTTTAAAAAACTTATTTGATTTTATTTTAATTGGAAAGGCAGGTATACAAAGAGGAGAAACAGAAAGATCGGCTGTGCACTGGGTCACTCCCCAAGTAGCCACAACAGCTGGAGCTGAGCCTATCTGAAGATAGGAGCCAGGAGCCTCCGCCGGGTCTTCCATATGGGTGCTGGGTCCCAAGGCTTTGGGTCATCCTCTGCTGCTTTCCCAGACAACAGGCAGGAGCTGGATGGGAAGTGGAGCAGCTGGGACATGAACTGGCACCTATATGTGATCATGGTAGATGCAGGGCAAGGATTGAGCCACTAGGCTATCACGCTGGGCCCTTCTTTTCAATTCTTTAAGCAGATCCTTCTGCTCAGGAAACGCCTAAGGGTTAGTGTTGAGGCATAAAAATGTAGGCTGCTGCCTGCAGCACCAGCATCCCACATTGGACCCTGAATGCTCCACTTCCAGTCCTGCTGCCTGCTGGGCTGTGTGGGAAAGCAACAGAGAACACTCAAGTGCTTAGACTCAGTTCCCAGCTTCTGCCTGGTCCAGCTCTGACTATTGCAGCCACTGGAAAGTGAACTAGCCCATGGAAGATTCCTGTCTCTCCCTCTGTCTCTCTATAACTCTGCCATTCAAATAAATAAATAAAATGTTTAGTATTTTAAAGTTGGCAACTCTTACATCTTAGTTGCAAATGCCTAATTAGAATTTGGTCATCCTTGAGACCGCATCTTGGTTGATAACTGACTCATGAGAAATTATTTTTCTCCTCGCCATTACTTCTGAATCACTTTTGTATAAGAGCCCAGTCTTCAATAGTCACTTCTCTTCTGTGTAACTTTGTAGTAATAGATTGCTCATACATAAATGGTGCCGACACCCCTTCGATGGTTTCATTGATCATTTCATTTGTGTATGTAATAGGTTAATTACAGGAAACATCTCTTTTCTGAGAGCAATGAGGTTTCCAGTAGCAGTGCCAGTGAGCAGTCTTGGACTGGTGACCAGAAGAAGAAAATGCTAATACCATATCGTAGTAGAAGAAGGAAGACAAAGTCCGAAAATGTGGCAGCGGTAAGTTTGGCGTTTGGCTTCTGAGGCATCTCTGAAATCAACCAGCAGGGATTAACTTCTCAGTGTGCTAAATGAAAGGATGCCCGAGAACTGGGCAACCAGTGCACCCTCCTTCCCCGTCTCTGTATGTCACGGACATTGAGCAGATATGGAACGAACAGTTCTCAGACAGAGAGCTGAGAATGGACCAAGCACTGTTCACTATGAGTTACAGCTGTTTGCAGTAGGTTCAGGGCGAGACATGTGGCAAGGCTTCGAGGATGGGGGAGTGGGACTGAAGCAAAGTGGGATTTGAAGGGCAGAGAGGATGGGGCAGCAAGCCCGTGACACCAGGAGGACACAGTGAGGGCGTGCTGGTGGTGCTCAGAGACAAAGCCTGGGTGGTGAGGAAAGAGGTGAACAGTGAAAGGATCTGTAGGTGGCAGGTGGGAGGTTGCCGTCATTCCTGGCATGGCCCTGCATATCTGGGAGCTGAGTTTCTGTCTCTTCAGGAAATATAGCCATGGTATAATTGGCTTCTTTTTCTTCCAGTTCTGCCACTTTTTTTTCTCAGCAGTGCTAGCGACAATGAGAAAGATCAGGTAAATAAATCCACTTTGTACCACTTTGTCCTGCTTCTGCGTGTTATGGCTATGATGAGCCTATTTCTTGCTAAGGCTTTCAGGAATATGAGAAAAACAAACCAGTGGTCTAATGGTTTGGAAATCACTCCAGCAGCAATGGCAAGGACAACTTAGCATTTCCTATGAATTGATGATTTTCCATAAATACTGCTGGTCAAAGTATGATTGACTTGGAGCAAAGATTAGGGGAAATGTTTCTGTCCTGCTACATAGCATAAGTCTTAATATGCTTCCATTGAACTCCAGAGGCAGAGCTGGCAGTGGTGGTGACGGGTGTACAGGGAAACAGGGAGAAAGAGGCACTTCTACTTCATGTCCCACATGCCTGCAGCCAGGGCTGGGCCAGGCTGAGGCCAGAGCCTGAAACTCTATCCAGGACCTCTGTCTGGGTGGCAGGGAACCAAGCACTTGAGCCAGCATCCTCTGCCTGCTGTGCTGGCACAGCGGGAAGGGGAAGTGGAGGGCCTGGGGGGCTTGCCAGCTCTGTGATGCGGGGTGCAGGCCAAAAGGCAACTTCACCTGCTGACACTATTTGTTTCACTTGAAAGCAAAGCAGCAGAAAGAGAAGAGACAGAGAAAATGGTAAAACAAAACAAAACAAAACAATTTAGGCTCTGCAAACTTTGCAGCTTCTTTGGCAACACATCATCTCTGCACTTGTAACCCCAAAGCAATCATAATGTGAAAATGTGCTCTGTGTTACAATAAAACTTTACTTACAAGAGTCAGCAGTGGGTTGGACCGAGCCTCGGTTTAGAACACAGGTTCTCAAACTTCAGCGACCGTCAGAATGAGCAGGATGGCTTGTTAAACAGGGATTGCTGGGGCCAGTGGAGTGGCATATCAGGCTACGCCATTTGGCACTGGCATCTCAAATGGGCACTGATTCACATCCCAGCTGCTCCACTTCAAATCCAGCTCTCTGCTGTTGTACCTGGGAAAACAACAGAGCAGGACCCAGGTCCTTGGTTCCCTGCACCCATGTGGGAGATACGGAAGATGCTCTTGACTCCCAGATTGAGACAGGTGCAGCTCCAGCCATGGCAGCCAGCTGGGGGATAAATCAGAAAACATAAGAGTTCTCTGTCTTCGCCTCTCTCACTCTGTAACTCTGAATTTCAAATAAATAAATTGAAAATAAATCATAGTTTTTAAAAGATTGTGAATTTGCATTTCTATCAAGCTGTAAGGTGTTGCATCATCATACTTTGAGAACTGCTGGTTAACAGTGATCAACTGAAACTGAAACACCGATTTTTAAATGCTTACGCATCCAATAATTCCACTTCTTCAGTGTCTTAGAGGATTTGTTTTTTTATGATGTTTTAAATGTGTCTGGATTGGCTGAACTTCTCACACCACTACAGGACACGTCCAGGCAGAGGAAGGCCACACTCCCAGAGATCGCTGAACCAGAGTTGCCGGGGAGTCCTGCCACCTTAATTCCTGAAGATTTCTCCCAGAAACCAGGTTCGTGACTTCCTGTTGACATATTTTCCAGTAAAGACACTCTGTGGTAAATAAAGCAATTTTCTTTTGCTATCTATTGAGGAATGTGTGAAGATGTGATTATCTCCACAAAAACGTTGTGGAGGTTTTGTGTTTTAATATACTTTCTGAAATTCTGGAACATCCCTCCCCCACCGTGTTAATGCGGTGTTGATACAGTGTAGATTCGTGTTTAACAATATACTAATGCTTCCCTTCTCTTTCTCCCTTGCTCCCTTCCTTTCTTCATTCTCCAGATAACATCTTTTCAGTTTACATTGTGAGCAAAGGCTCAATGGTCCACTAAACAAGGAACTCAAATGGAAACATGAGTTCAGTGGGAATTCAGGCAAGGGTTAGGAACAACAATCAAAAAAAGTTACCCGTTTCACTTATATATATAATAAAATCTTAAAATATCCACAGATTATTCAAGTAGTAGTAATATGTCATCCTTGACCATTGATTTGACAGACATATAAAATGGAATTTGATGTGCCTTGCATGATGGCTTAGCTGGATAGATCCTCGCCTTGTAAGCCCCAGAATCCCGTAATGGGGTGGTTCATGTCCCAGCTGTCCCTGCTTTCCTTCTAGCTCCCTGCCTGTGGTCTGGGACAGCAGTAGAGGATGGCCAAAGGCCTTGGGACCCTGCACCCATGTGGGAGACCTGGGAGGAGCTCCTGGCTCCTGGCTTTAGATTGGCTCAGCTCCAACCATTGCAGCCACTTGGGAAGTAAGCCAGCAGGTGGAAGATCTTTCTCTGTTTCTCCTTCTCTCTATAAATTTAATCTGCCTTTACAAAGAAAAATAAATACATAATAAAGTATTTGACAAGATTCAAAATAACTTTGTGATGTAAACCCTCAACAAATTAGGTATTTATGGATTGTACTTCAACACAATGAAAACTAATAGCATCAGGTCCACAGCTAACAACATAGTCAGAGGTGAGAAGTTGAAAACTGTTCTTCTAAGATCAGGAGCAAGACAGCGTTGTCCTCTCCCCTTTGTAACAGTAGTAGAAGTCCCAGACAGAGCAAGCAGGCAGGGAAGGAAAGCTTCCAAATCAAAAAGAAAGAAGTGAAGTTTCCACTGTTTGGGTGAGATAATCAATATATGGGAAACAGACTCCCCTGACTCTGTGAGAACTAATCACATCAACTCAGTAAAGTTTCAGGGTGGAAAATCAAAGTGCAAAAACCTGTGCTTCTACATGATTTAAAAGTGAACCATCTGAAAAATCAAGAAAACCATCCCATTAAAATAGAAGCGAGGGCCCAGCACAATAGCCTAGTGGCTGAATTCTCGCCCTGTGTGCACTGAGATCTCATATGGGCACCAGTTTGTATACTGGCTGCTCCACTTCCCATCCAGCTTCCTGCTTGTGGCCTGGGAAAGCAGTTGAGGATGGCCCAAAGCCTTGGGACCTTGCACCCGCATGGGAGACCCAGACAAAGAGGTTCCGGACTCCTGGCTTCAGCTCAGCTCAGCTCTAGCCATCGTGACCACTTGTGGAATGAACCAGCAAACTTTCTGAAAGATCTTTCTCTCTGTCTCACCTTCTCTATAAATCTGCCTTTCCAATGAATATAAATATATCTTTTAAAAATCGAATCCAAAAGAATTAAAAGTAGCAATAAATCCAAAGAGAGGAGAGAGCTGGATACCAAAATCATGGGATAGTAATGAAATAAGTTGAATAAGGAGTTAATATTGTTAATGTTGTTAAGATGGCCATGCCTCCCAAAAATTAAAAATAGGACAATATGACAGTCTCCCTTCTGAGTTCCATCCAAGGGAAATGGTATATCAGAAAGATATCTGCATTCCCATTTGATAAATTGTCTGTCAGTTTTCACAGAGTTAAAAAAAAAATCAATCCTTCAATGTGTGTAGGACCTCAAATCCCCCAGTAACCAAAGCAGTCTTGACAGAGAAGGGCAAAGCTGCTTGGCTTCAGGCTGTATTTGAAAGCTATGGTGATGGAACAGAGGCGCATCAGACCCCTGGAACAGACTGACACCTCAGAAAGCAAAGTATAGTGGCCACCAGGGTGGTGTTGCAAGCTAAGCTTCCGCCTGTGGCACCCGCAGACCCTGTGGGTGCCGGTTCTAGTCCTGCCTGCTCCGTTTCTGATCCAGCTCCCTGCTAATGACCTGAGAGGGTGGGGAGGATGGCTCAAGTGCTTGAGTTTCTGTACCCACGTGGGAGATTGGGAAGAAGCTCCTGGCCCCCAACTTTAGACCAGCCCAGCTCTGGCTGTTGCAGTCATTTGGGAAGTAAACTAGTGGATGGGTGATCTCAGTCTCTTCTGTGTAATTTTGACTTCAAGTAAAAGAAAGAAGTCTTAAAAAAAAAACACACACATATAGCATGATCCAACTGATTGTTGAAAAATGTTAAGAATATACAATGAGGGGCCCAGCGTGGTGGCCTAGCGACTGGGGTCCTCACCTTGGACGTGTCTGGATCCCATGTATGTGCTGGCTGTGGTTGCAGTGGGCCCACCTCCCATCCAGCACCCTGCTTGTGGCCTGGGGGCACAGCCAAGGATGGCCCAAAGCCTTGGGACCCTGCTCTCATGTGGGAGACCCAGAGGAGCTCCTGGCTCCTGGCTTCAGACTGGCTCAGCTCTGGCCATTGCAGCCACTTGGGAACTGAATCATCGGACAGAGAATCTTCCTCTCTTTCTCTCCTCCTCTCTGTATATCTGACTTTCCAGTAAAAATGAATAAATCTTAAAAAGATATATACAATGGGGGAAAAAGTTTCTTTATGAGATGGTGTTGAGAGAACATGATATTCACATGTATGTTAAAAAATGAAATTGGGGACATGTTACACTATATGTGGAGACAGACTCAAAATGGACTAAAAATATAAATGTAAGATTAGGACCGGTAGGGCCTGGTGTGGTGGCCGAGTGGCTAAAGTCCTCGCCTTGAATGTGCCGGGATCCCATATGGGTGCCGGTTCTAGTCCCAGCAGCCCCACTTCCCGTCCAGCCCCCTGCTTGTGGCCTGGGAAAGCAGTTGAGGACAGCCCAAAGCCTTGGGACCCTGTACTGTGTGGGAGGCCTAGAGTAAGTTCCTGGTTCCTGGCTATGGATCAGCGCAGCTCCGGCCATTGCGGTCACTTGTTGAGTGAATCAATGGATGGAAGATCTTCTCTGTCTCTCCTCCTCTCTGTATATCTGACTTTGTAATAAAAATAAATAAACCTTAAAAAAAGATTAGGACCCATAAAGATTCCAATAAAAAATGTGGAAATAGGTCCTTGATATTCTCTGGTTCTTTTTCCCCACTGTTCTGGTACTTAGTATTCTTGGTAGTGTTTTGTTTTGCTTTGTTTTGAATATAACACCAAAACCACAGGTAACAGAGTAAAAATGAACAGGTACTGCAAGCTGAACAGTCTTCACATAGCCAAGGAAACCATGAACAAAATGAAAAGGCAGCCTACAGAATAGGAAAATATTTTCTTCTTCCTGAAGATGAATTTATTTATTGGAAAGGCAGTATTAGAAAGGAGATTGAGGGCAAGACCTTCCATTTGCTGGTTTATTCCCCACATGGCCACAACAGCTGGGGCTGTGCCGTGCTGATGCGGGAGCCTGGGACTTCCTCCAGGT
The DNA here is from genome assembly GCF_030435755.1 of Ochotona princeps. Lineage (NCBI taxonomy): Eukaryota > Metazoa > Chordata > Mammalia > Lagomorpha > Ochotonidae > Ochotona > Ochotona princeps. Next base: position 154,622,722 of record NC_080833.1, on the reverse strand, counting down.
CTCCTGTATGGACACAGAGGCCAAGCACTCAAGCCATTTGCTGCTGCTTTCCCAGGCATGTTAGCAGGAAACTGTATGGGAAATGGAACAGTAAGGACTTGAACTGTTGCCCATACTGGATGGTGGCACTGCTTAGCCCTCCCACAGTGGTGATCCTAGGGAAAATATTTTTACATCATATATCTGAGGTATATGATGAGTATATAAGGATAATATATAAGATATAGTGTTAAAAATACACAACTCATACAACTCAACAGCAAAACAGACAAAAAGTCCAAGTAACCTAATTTACACAAAATGGTCAAAGGATTTGAATAGACAGTTGACTAAGGAAAGCATACAGACAGCTTACAGGAATGTGAAAAGGCACTCAACACCAGGGAATGAAATTAGAAGCACAATGAGCCGTAACTTCACGTCTGCTTGGTGATTAGTGCAGAAGGACGAGCAGAAGTGTTGGATGGGATGGTGTCTGTCGGTGGGATACACATCAGTGCAGCCAACAGAGGGAAAAGTTACAGGAGTTTGTCAAAAAATTAAAAATGGGACAATATGACAGTCTCCCTTGTGGGATTCCATCCAAGGGAAATGGTATATCAGAAAGATGTCTACGTTCCTATGGGCATTGTCACATCACATTCTTAATAGGATGTGAAAAGCAACTACACACCCCTCGCCGAGTGAGCAGGTGGAGAGGGAACAAGTGGTAGGGATATGAGACACAGCGTGGATGTTGACCTCGGTGTTAATATGACAAATCTCACACAGCACACATGTGTCAAATCATGTCTCACACACACGAGTCAGAAGAAATACGGAGGGGGTCCTTGGGGAGAAAAGAGAAGACTCATGGGGTGACCTTACCCAGATGGATAGCTACCAACATTGTTGAGTTAGTGCATCAAGGTGATTAACTGTTTTGTCTACAGAAATACGAATCTAAGAAACAAACATCTTGAAAATGCAACATTGGGATTATATTTAGCACTATGTCCAGTTTTAAGGAACTGGGTTTACTATGGAGAGCAGTAGTGTGATGTGACTGCCTCATTGCTGGTGTGTTTGTTCACTGGAACCTCCTCTTCCTCACATGCAGAATATGCAAGTCCCCGGCTGCTGAGTGGGTTCTCTTCCAGGGAGTGCTCAGAGGCTGAAGAAAACGCCTCCAAGGTACCTTTACAAAAATGTCATGTGTTTGAAAAGTGGAGAGTGAGTGAGCTCACAGTGAGAGTGATTCACTCTCCCATATTTCACAATGGCCAGGGCAAAGCCAGGAGCCTAGACCTCCATCCTGGCTTCCCAGTTGGGTAGCAGGAACTGAAGTACTTAACCCATCATCTGCTGCCTCCCAAAATGCATATTCCTGGAAACTGGATCAGAAGTGGAGTGGCAAGAACCCCAACCAGGCACTGTAATATAGCATGTGGGCGTCTCCGGTGGCAGCCTCACCCAAGACCCCACAATCACACTTCTAAGATGCTACTTTGTGGTTGGCTATTCATCTGTTCTTTCTCCAGAATTAATGTATTCACATAACATGAGCTTGTTATGTTTAAGGGACTACTACATTTGTTACACACATATGTATACATACACACATGCATAACTACATATATATGTATATGTGTGTAATTATATAACATTTACATATCAGTTACAAAAGTATGTTCATATATTTCTCAGTCAGCTGTGTTTTATTTGTCTTTAAGGTTGGGAACCGAGAGTCGCTAGTGGACAATGCGAGTGTCAAACATAAGCTGCAGAACCTGGAAGACAGAGGTGAGAGAATACACTGTTTCTCCCAGAATGAAGTGAAATTCATCCAGACTGGTACTCAGATCACAGCAGACACAAACGCTTTGCAGGGCACTGCTGCCAGGCCTCAAGGTGAGCAGGGCGAGTTACCTTGCCAGCTCCAAAGGGTCCATGAAGTCAAAGGGAGAAACTGGGGCTCTGGCCCGTCGCCAGCCCCACAGGGGCCACGGAAGGGACAGCCTGGGACCTGGCTCCCATCCAGCCCTCTCCTGCCCAGTCACTCCTGGTGACCTGCTGCCAGAGGGGGTTCTCATCCCCACATCTGCAGGTCACTTACAGTTTGTAAGAAATATCCTAGGCAGTTTTTCTTATTTTCTCATAGTTACAGTGGTAGGCAAGTTTCCAGGTGACATCATACAGCCACCTTTATATGATAACATCTAGCTACGATGTTAACATATTAATGTAATGAACGAGTATAACACCTAGGCATTCCTTTGTGTGTGTGTTTAAGATTTGTCTATTTGAAAGGCTTGGTTAGAGGGAGCCATCTTCCATCTGTTATCTTAAATGTCTTTAAAAGTTTTTTAAACTTTTAACTAATAAATAAAATTATATGTGTGTATATATATATATATATAATAACAAAAATTACACATATGTGTGAAATACTGTGTGATGTCTCATTCCCCGCAGATAGTTCGAGTTCTAATCTGGGGAGTATCTGGCCTGGTTTCCGCCGATGGCTGTGCTGACTCACACTCCCAACCATAAACCCGAGGTTTCCTTTTCTCCGCCTTCTCACCTGTCCTCGCTGCCTTTTCTCTGTTCGATGCTGGCCATGCTAACTGGATGCAGTGACATGCCGTGGTGTCTGCATTTCCCTGGTTATTAACAGTGTTGAGAGTATTGTCGGTATACCCGTTGGCATTTGATTGTCTTTCTTTGAAAAATGTCTTTTTAGATTTGTTTCCTTTTTAAAAAGATTAACTTACTTAGTTATTTGCTGTGTTGAAAGAGTTACAGGGAGATGGGGAGAGTCAGAGAAAAAGCATCTTTCTATTTTCTGGGTCACTCGTCAAATGACCACACCGGCCAGGACCAGGCCAGGCTGAAGCCAAGAACCTCACCCAGCACTCGCACATGGGAGCAGGGGCCCAAGCATTGGAGCCACTCTTCTGCCTTCCCATGCACAGTAACAGGAAATATTTATCTTACTTTTCTCTTCTTTTGAAAAAAGACTTATTTATTTTTATTAGAAAGTCAGATTTACAGAGAGAAGGAAAGACAGAAGAATCTTCCATCTGGCAGTATACTCCCCAAGTGGCTGTAATGACTGGAGCTGAGCTGATCTGCAGCCAGGAGCCAGGAGCCAGGAGCTTCTTCCAGGTCCCCCACGCGGGTGCAGGGTCCCAAAGCTTTGGGCCATCCTCGACTGCTTTCCCAGACGACAAGCAGGGAGCTGGATGGGAAGTGGAGCAGCTGGGACATGAACTGGTGCCCATATAGGATCCTGATGCTTACAAGGAGAGGAGTTAGCCACTAGGCTGCCATGCCAACTAGGCTGCTGTCCAAGCCCCCATTATTTGTAAGAGTGTAATGGTTCAGTAGCTTCCAACTATTTTTTAATTCAGTTTGCATTGATTTTTTTTTCAGTGAAAGAGGCTCATTTAAATTTTTGCACACTAATATCTAGTTTTATGAGTTTCATTTGCCCACAGTCTCTTAGTAACCTTGCCAATAAAAAAGACTCTGGTGAGTTTTCTTTTTTTTTAATTTTAAATTTCCTATTTACTATTGTTTATACAGTTGAAAGGGATGCCCAAGTGGGCCTCTGATTAGGGTGGGAGGGTTCAGGTATGGAGGAGGGTGAGTGGGACATATTTTTTAATGTTTTTTTTCTTCCTGTGTCAGCAGGGGAGGAGGGGGGAAGTACCATTCCTTGCTGTCAAACTCCATCAGCACCCAGGAATTGCAGACGGTCCTTTGATGATCCAGGGTCAGACGTGGCCTGTCTCGTGCACAAGCCAACACACATGCTAGTGAATGCATCTACCTGGTCAGTGCTACACAGCCCCATCTCTCATGCAAACTGACACATGCTACAGCCTAACCCAGCCCAGCTAAGCCTGCCACAGGCCCAGTCTCCTGTACACCAGCAGGTGCAATGGCCTAGATGGGGCAACCTCCAAAAACCTCACCAGGCCTGTATCCAATCCTGGTTTTTGTGTGTTGCTGGCTTGTGCTGCAGCCTTGCCTGGTCTGTCCTGCATCCCGTCTGGCTCTTGAGCACACTCATGGGTGCTACATGTTAGCTCAGCCCAGTTCACCTCAGACCTAGCCCACACACATGCCAGTGGGTGCTACCACCTTGCCCAGATTGGTCTTCCAACAGCCCTGCCATTGTCCTCACCAGTGAGAGCTGCAGCCTAGCAGAGGAGTACCCACAGTTTCCCTGCCAGATCCACTCCCAGACACAGATCTTGTACTTGCCAGTGGTTACTACAATTGAGCCTGTTATGGCTTGTGCCCAGTCCCAGCACTTGTCAGTGGTGTGGCAGCTTAGTCCGGCCTGGCCTGGCCCACTCCCAACCCGCATATGAACTGGGGGCTGTTATGTTTCAACCCGGCTGCGCCTGAGCCCCATCTTGACTCTCGTTTGTGCCAGTATATGTCGTGGACTGGCCCAGTCTGGCCTGCCCCTAGCTCTGGCTTTCACACTAACTACTAGGAGTTGCACCATAGCAGAGGAGTTCTTCAATTCCCATCAGACCTATTTTGTATCCCCAGATCTTAATCTCACATGTGTGGGGGCTGCTGCGGCCCCACTTGATAGAGCTGGCTCCTGGTCCCAGCACTGAATGGTGGGTATTGTAGCCTAGCATGGCCCATCCCACAGCCATTCAGGTTCTTGCAAGTGCCAGTGGATGCTGGAGCATAGCCCAGTCTGCTCTGCCTCCAAACGCAGCCCACATGCATGCCAAAGGATGCTGCAGGCTTTCTCAGCCCAATCCAACCCCCAGCTCTGGCTCTTGTCACTCCCCAGTGATAGCTACAGCCCAACAAAGGAGTCCCCAAAGTTCTCCTACCAGAACCTTTCTTAGTCCTGGATCTTGTGCATGCTGGCAGGTGCTTCAACCCAACCTAGTGTGGCCTACCTGCAGTCTCAGCTCTTGTTGGTGGGTGTTGCAGTCTAGCCCAACTGGGTACATTCCACACCCTGCCCTGGCTGAGCTAGTCTGAAGTATCTTCCAGGTCTCCCACGCGGGTGCAGGGTCCCAAGGCTTTGGGCCGACCTTGACTGCTTCCCCAGGCCATGAGCAGGGAGCTGGATGGGAAGCGGGGTTGCTGGGACATGAACCAGAGAGCCCACATGGAATCCCACCATGTGCAAGGCAAGGACTTTAGCCGCTAGGATACCGTGCAGACCCTAGTTTTGCTCTTGTTGCCCATGCTTTAAAGGGGTCTTATCCAAGGAATCATTGTCTAGCCAAATATTTGTGTTTTTCACCTACATTTTTTTTCCTAATGCTTTCATAGTTCAGGGCTTAGATTTAGGACTTTGGTTTGAGTACATGAAGAGAGGCAGGACTCTCATTCTGCGTTCCTTGTGTTAGCACCATTTATTGGAAAGACCACCATTTCTGTAATGTATGTTCTTGGCACTTTGTCAGCAGTCAGTGGACTACATATATGTGAGTTTATTTCTGAGTTCCCTTTTTGGTTGACTTATGTGTTTGTATGTCAGTACCATACTGATTTAATTACTGTAGCTTTGTAGTGCTGTTTGAAATAGGGTATTATGATACACCTGCTTGATTTGTGGAGGAGGAAAAAGAGGGGGATGCTTTGTATTTGTTTGGTTATTTTGGGATATTTCAATTTCATAGGAATTCTAGAATTGTGTTTTTCTAATTCTGTATAGAATGTCCTTGGTATATTGATAGGGACTTGCTGAATCTAGATTTCTTTGAGTTGTATGGATACTCTAATGACATTGATTCTTCCAATACACATTTGTGTGTGTGTGTCTTGGTTATTTCTTCCATCATTGTTTTATAATTTCCATTGTAGAGATCTTTCACATTTTGGGGTGAAGTTACTCCTGGGACTGGCATTGTGGCATAGCTGATTAAGTCACTGCCTGTGACTCCAAGATTCTATGTGGGCACCAGTTCAAGTTGCAGCTGCTTTACTTCTGACCCAGCTCCCTGGGAATAGCCTGGGAAGGCAACAGATGGCCCAAGTCCTTGGGAACCTGCACCCACGTGATGTAGAAGAAGTACTTGGCTACAGCTTGGCCCAGCCTTGGCCTCTGTAGCCATGTGAGAAGTGAGCCTGTGGATGGAAGATTAATCTCTCTGTCTGTCTGTCTCTCTGTCTCTCTTTGTAACTCTACCTTTCAGGTAAATAAGTAAATATTTTTAAGATTTATTTATTTTTTATTGGAAAGTCAGATACACATAGAGGAGGAGAGACAGGAAGATCCTCCATCCGATGGTTCACTCCCCAAGTGACCGCAACGGCCAGTGCTGCGCCAATCCGAAGCCAGGAGCCTAGAACCTCCTCCAGGTCTACCACGTGGGTGCAGGGTCCCAAGACTTTGGGCCATCCTCGACTGCTTTCCCAGGCCACAAGCAGGGAGCTGGATGGGAAGCAGAGCTGCTGGGATTAGAACCAGCGGCCATATGGGATCCTGACGTGGTCAGGGTGAGGACTTTAGCCGCTAGGCCATGCCACCGGGCCCAATAAATAAATCTTTAAAAACATGTACTCCTAGGTATTTAAAGTTTTTAGTTATTGTGAATGGGATTGTTTCTTGATTTTTTCCTAAAATCACTGTTGGTATATTAAAACACTATTGTTTTTGCATGTTGATTTTCTAACTTATGAATCAACTGAATGGGTTGATCAACTAACTTGCCATGGAGTGTTTAGGCTCTTCTGTATGCAAGTCATGTCATCTATAAACACTATTTCTTCCTTTCCAATTTCAATGTTCTTTTTCTGTTTTTCTTCCCTAGTTGCTTTAACTCTTGCAGCATTATTAGAGTATGGAAAATGGACATCCTGTTTTTCTAAATTTGAAGGGAAATGTTTTTGAGTTTTGTCCGATTCAATGTAATTTTGGCTGTGTGTGTGTCATATACCATCTTTGTTATAGTTTTGAAGGTTGTTTCTTTACCTAATTTTTTGGTGAGTTTTTATCACAAAGAGACACTGAATTGCAAGAGCTTTTCTGCTCTGTTGAGGTCTCACGGCTTTTGTTGATTTGATTGATGTGATTATTAACTGATGTGTAAATATTGAGCCACACTGGGATAAATTCCACTCGGTTACGACGTATGATCTTAATGCAGTGTTGGGTGTCTGGTGTCACTGTTGGCTTGAGCAGGCTCATCAACGATCCTGGTGTGCAGTCTCCTGTCGGTGTTGTAGCTTTGTTTGAGTTTGGCATCAGAGTAACTTGGCCCTCATGAAAGGAGTTTGAGAGTTCTGAACTCTTCAGCGTTTTGGAATAGTTGTAGGAGTGTTAGAGATAGTGCTGTTTTAACTAGTTTGTAGAATTCTGTTATGAAACCTTCAGGCCCTGGAACTCTGAAATTTCTCACTGTCACTTGTGATGGGTCTTTCTGGATACTCTACATATTGATTTATTTTGCATAGGTTTTGTTTATCCAGGAATTCTTCCATTCCCTCCAGGTTTTCCAATTGATGAGCATGTTGTTCACAACCATTTCTTAGGATCCTTGTGGATGTGTGGTATCCGTGGTAGCGGTGCCTTTCTCATCTCCAGTTGCTTTTCTCCTACAGCTTGTTTTTGCTTTTCTCACCCCTGCATCATTAGTTTAACCTCTTTCCAGTTATTTTGTGCGTTTACTGTGATAAACTTCCTGCTTCCAAGGAATTTTTGTTTACTTCTCAATTTATTGGATGGCCCATTGGTCGCGGAGGTGCATGCTGTCCCATTTCTCAGTTTTCCATGTTTCTTGATGTTGATTTCTAGTGTTATTCCTCTGTCACCTGAGAAGATACATGGTATGATTTCAGTTTCTCAAAATGTGCTGAGACTCTGTGGCCTGTCCCAGCCTAGAAAACATTCGTCCCCCTACGTGTGCTGAAGGAAAACGGTGTCTTCCACCTGCCAGATGAAAAGCTCTCTGAGTGGCTAGAAGGTCAGTTTGCTTTAAACCTTGTATCAATGCCTAGGGATCTGTGCAGGGCATTGAGTCTTTTTTTATTTTTAATTTTATTTGATTTTTAAAATGATTTGGTCTACCTGTATGTTTCAACTGGGAAATTGAACCCATTATATTCAAGGTTAATGCTGGTAGACAAAAACAAATCCCTGCTGTTTTGGTGGCTGATTTAAATGTTCTTTTCTGCTTCTCCTGTCCTTCACCCTTGCACTCTGGGAGCTTTCTGTGTGTGAAGCCTGGGCTCTCTCCCACTTTTGTTTGGTGCATCTGTTCTGTTAGGGAATTTGGTATCAGCCTGTGTTTTCATGGTGGTTATATTTTTATTTTTAAAGATTTATTTTTTATTGGAAAGGCAGATTTACAGGGAGGATGAGAGACAGAGAGAACAATCTTTCACCCTCTGGTCATTCCCAAAGTAGGTGCAATGGGTGGAGCTGAGCCAATCGGAAACCAGGAGCCAGGGGCTTTTCTGAGTCTCCCACACGGGTGCAGGGTACCAAGGCTTTGGACTGTCCTCGACTGCTTTCCCAGGCCACTAAGCAGGGAGCTGGATGGGAAGTGGAGCTACCGGGATTAGAACCAGCGCCCCTGTGGGATCATGGTGTATGCAAAGTGAGGATTTAGCCTCTGAGCCTTTCAGCATAGGCCTCCCTGTAGAGTTTGGTAGTAGGACTGGTCCCAGGGTCGATGAGGCCTCTTGGTTTGTCTTTGGAAAAATATTTTTTTTTCTCTTTCACTTCTGAGACAAATTAGAGCCCCTTTCTCAAAGATCTCATTTCTTGGGCTGTACATTTTATGTGAGAAAAGTAGGTAAGCTCATGGTCTCTTTCAGAAAAGTATTAGCAATGACTGTGTCTCCCCTGGGTGTATTTTGGGGATGGCTGTGCAGGTGCGATGGAACACTGCGCTTTCATGTCCTTGAGCCAGCTCCTGCCTTGGCTCTGTTTCAGGGAATAAGGAAGCTACACTTTTCCCCAAAGGATAAACTTAGGGAGTTTTCTTCAGAAAAACAAAACCGCAGCCTTTGAGGCATTTCAAGTGTTTTACAGATTCCTAACATTGCCCTCAGTCAAAATTCATCGTGTGCTTAAGTGTTTAAAGTTTGCATGCTGTACTCTGAGGACTGCAAGAAAATAGGGTAATTTTATAATTTAAAATAGTCATAGATTTATTTACTTTTTTACGTGAGAGACAGGTTTACAGAGAGAGAAGGAGGAGCAGAGAAAAATCTTCCATCTACTGTTCATTTCCTAAATGGCTGCAATTTCCAGAGTTGAAGCGATCTGCAGCCAAGAGCCAGGAGCTTCTTTTGGGTCTCCCCCATGGGTTAGGGTCCCAAGAACTTGGGCCATCCTCCTCTGCTTCCCTAGGCCTCAGGCAGGACATTGGACCAGAAGTGGAGCACCTGGGGCTTGAACCAGTGCCCATATGGAATGCTGGCACTACAAGCATAGGGCTAGCTTGCTAAGCCACTGTGCTGGGCTCCTGCATCTGTGTGGCTGGAGAGGCCTCTAGAACCGTGCAGGAGGCAGGCGGCTAGCTCCTCGTTCAGCAGGGCTCTGAGTGCCTGGTCCAGAGCCTGTAGGTAGAGGCCTTCACTGACTGTATGCTGAGTAAGGAATAAGAAAAGCAGGGAACCCTAGCAATGGATGAAGACCTTTGGGCTGATTCAAAACGCAGGCCAGCATCTAGACAGAATCACACAGAAATGCCGTCGGTTTACTTGTAAAGGTTTAGATGTGCTCGTTCCAAAGATATTTCAGGCTGGGCTGGTCAGTGACAGATACCATCTCTAGTTGCTCATGGGGTCAGTACTTCACAGACAAGAGTAGCGCGAAGGAAGGAATGAACGATGCTGGGGAACACACTGCAAATCCTGCTGGGAAGATGTGGCTTACAGCCCAGCCCTCAGGGACGTCCGTTCGTCCTACCACTCTGCGCCACAAGGTGGCACCCCAGAGCAAGGCTCTTCAAGTGGTGGTTTTTGTTTTAAATCAGAAGTATGAGTTTAGCAGTGAACCATGGACACCAATTTGTGTTCACCAAAACTTGGACCCAAAGTATGTTCAGGAGCTCCTCGCGTTTCAAAAGTTTAAATTTCCAGAGGAATGAAGACAGGTGTATTCTTAGGAAAGCGAGGGTACCCCTGACTCTGCCAGCACACCGTGCTGGCCAACTTGGAGATGGCTTTAGTTTAGCCAGTGTGTTCAATGTTACCTATGTAGTCTTTAAAAACATTTAAAAATTTATTGGAAAGGCAAATGCACAGAGAGACTTATTGATGGGTTGATTCACATCCCAGATGGCTACAACAGCTAGACCAGGAGAGCCTGACTGCAGAGGCCAGGGACAAGGAGCCCAGGTGTCCACCTGCAGCTGGGAGCCCCCAGGGCCACGCTGCAGTGCCAGTGTTGGCCAGCACGTGGCGCACTCCAGAGCACCTGCCCTGCAACCGTGTGGCTTTGAGAATTCCTGTTCCTGCTTTGGTGGGAACACTGCCTGGTGAGTCCCTACCTGGCAAGGTAGTACATCCCTACACGTGTCTTCCCTCCTCAAAGGAAGCCCTGTCCCCAAGGGTCCTCCTCCAAGCAGCAGTGGACTTCAGCTTGGTGCATGGGGCAGACGATCCATACTCAGCAATGAACAGGGGACAGGTTTTCCTTCCTGCTGTCAAGGATAGATACTAACTGGGATTTTCAAAAATAGGACACGATGCATTTCAGACCAAAGGAATGTGTGTGTGCGGGGGATAGTCCCTGATGTGCTGTGTTTCTCTTTAGATGTATCATCTGAGAGTTCAGTAAAGTCAAAACAGTCCAGATTAGAAGGCGACGTGCCAGGATCCCCCCGCGTGGCAGCTAACACCCCACATCCAGTGGGAGGTCCTGGTGAGAACGAGATAAAACGTGCAGGCGGAACCGGCCCAGTTGGGTTGCAAGGGAGTTCCAGTTAAAAGATCAGAGTAGCTGCAGAGGCCTGAAGACTAAGCAGTTTTTCCCTTCCAAAGATAAACTGTTGCATAAATTACAGATAAGAGCAAGCACCATCCCCTGCTAGCATTTTGATAGCTGTAATTTCTCAGGAACTGAGTGTTCTAACGAGGGTGGGAAAATTTTTGGTTTTTTCCTGCTAAGGGTCATTTGGATATTTATAACATCCCTCGTGGGCCACATAGAATTACCAACTTAAAAATTAACCTGTAATAGATTGGCTTTGAAATCCCACCTACAGTTGCCTTGGCAGGACCAGACCGAAGGATTTTGCCGGCCAGTGTTAAGCAGTGGCCGCGGGCTGTGCCTCTCCCGACCCCGTTGTTCGGGTCTCTGCCCTCCCTCATGGTTAGCAACCACATTTTTTTTTTTTTTTTTGCTTTCAAAACGACTGTATGAGGCAGTTTTGAGAAAGCTGACAAAAAATGTGTATTACAGAAACGCTCTGGGTGCCTTTCAAAATTGTTTTGTACCCAAATAATGATATCTTCAGATTTCAATTTTTTTTTTGGAGCTTTTTCAAAGTCATCTCACAGCAACTGGGGAGAATGATCTGGTGCATCCAAGACCAGCCCTGCTGGGGTCACAGCGGGGCGGCCTTGGGGGGGCACCTTTGAGCCTTGGCTGAGTTCTCTGGGTAGCGGATGGGCTGGTTACACCTGCTTTGAGCAATTTGTTTTCTGCAATGTTTGTTTCTGTTCAGAAGGCTTCTCTGCTCCATTCCCAGAAGGGGCGCCAGAGGGCGCAAATGGTTCTGCCATCATCACAGCCCTTGAAAGCTTCTCAAGGCACCTGAGAAGAAAATATGAGGTAATGCCGTCCTTGAATTTCATGGCTACTTTGGCTACTTTGTCACACCAAAGCACGTGATGCGAAGTGAAGGAGGCCAGACCCAGGTCCTGTGTGGCTGGCCCGCTGACAGGTGGAATTGAAAGTACCTTGAGGGCAGGGACCAGAGAAAGGGTCTGGACGACACGGGCAGATGTTGGTCACACTGTGGAAAGTTAGTTTATAAGAAGGACAAGTTCTGGGGATCTACTGGGCAGTGCCAGCACGTTCAGGTGCAATGACGTGCACTCGAAATCTGCTGAGAGTAGAATTTAAATGTTATTACGACGCACAGAGAAGTAACTGGAGTGATGGGTGTGAATCGGCCTGGTGCACGGCGATCATTTTACAGTGCATTCCAAAAGGGTGAAGAACGTGACATGAAAATGTGTTTATTTTCACGCCAACATTTGGTGACATCCGTAGTTTTTCCTGCATAGCCCACGAGCTATTTGAAGTATAGAATTTCAGAATTTTTGCATTTCAAAACTCAGCTTTGAGTTCTGCTTTCCATTAACTTTTTAAAGTACTCTTTTATGTAGAATATGAAGCTAGCGCACGTATGCTTTGAATAAATATATTCATCAACTATGCCTCCACAAATCGAGGAGGAAAAGGTGGGGACAGACTCGTCATTGTGAGAGGTGTGTGTGAGGTCAGACTGGTCCTCGGGCCCCTCTCCTCCTCGGCGATGCTCCAGGGACCCTCAGCCATGGTTGCTGACCTCAGTGCCTTTATGATGCAGGTTTTACATTTTAGGAAATTCTCCCTGCCCAGACTCTCCTGGGCCTGAGTGAATCGTTACTGGATCGGATTAAGGGCTAGACTTTAGTGGCAGCATTCTCAGACAGCGGGGCGGCCAGCAAGCCATGATGGGAGGAGGGAGAGTGAACAGGTGGTGGTCTGGCGGAGTGGTCTGGCGGGGTGGCCCCTAGAGAGGTCAGAGACGTCTGGGAGACTGTGCGTTCAGGTGTCTGGCAGCCTGGTCGGAGGATGAACATGGAAACCACTGCAAACAACACATCAGCCATCCTGTTCCTTGCAGATCCCTAACGACTTAGCTACGAGCACCTATGAGAAAAGTGTCTTAGACTAACTGATATCATTCAACTCCCTTGGTAAACTACGCGTCTAATTTTCCACAGTCCTAATGGAAACCAATTTGAAATGGAAATGTATTCACAGTGTGTGTACTGATGGCATGAATATACATTTTCCCATAGCAGCCATTGTTTATTTGTGCCTAACCTGAAAGGATTATTGAAAAGTGTGTACCAAGGTGCCTTATCGTAGTTTCTAAGCAGTCATGTCTGCATGAACATTATTATGTGAGAGTATTTCAGAAAGTTCATGGGGAATGAGATGAAGAGCAAGTTTATTGGGGGTTGGGGCAGAAGTTTGTTTTTACATCCCATACATGCCTTTTGGTAAGCTGTAAAGGTTTCATGAACTTTCTGAAGGCCCCTGATCGGCTGGCAGTCTGTTGGGGCCTCATCGAGAGGGACTCCCTTGAGACCCCCTCTGCTGGGGTTTCAGCGAGAGGGTCCCCCAGCGCCCCCCTCTGCTGCTGCGGCCTAAGCGAGAAGGACTCCCAAGCACCGCTCCATCTCTGCTGGGGCCACAGCGAGAGGGTCCCCAGCGGGACAACCCCTCCCTCTGCTGCTGGAACCTCAGGGAGAAGGTACCCCTCGGAATCCCCTCTGCTGGGGTCAGCGAGAGGTTCCTTCTCAGACCCCCCTTTCTCTCTGCTGGGGCCTCAGCGAGAGGGTCACCCTGGGGACCCACTCTGCTGGGACCTCAGTGAGAGGGTCACTCTCGGACCCTCCCTCTCTAACTGCTGGGACCTCAGCGAGAAGGTTCCCCTCGGGACAACCTCTACTCAGGCCTCAGCGAGAAGGACCCTGTCTCTGTGCTGGAACCTCAGCGAGAGGGACCCTCCCAGCCAGAGCCTCTATCTCTGCTTGGGCATCTGAGAGAGGGTCTGCCTCGGGTCCCCGTCTGCTGCTGCCTAAGAGAGAGGGACCCCCAGAGCCCCCTTCCCTAGCTGCTGGGGCCTCAGCGAGACGGACCCCCAGAGCCCCCCTCCCTAGCTGCTGGGGCCTCAGCAGGAAGGTACCCCTCGGGACCCCCTCTCCTCGGGCCTCAGGAAGAGGGTCCCCCTCGGATAACCCCTCCGTCTCTGCTGGGGCCTCAGCGAGAGGAACTCCCTTGAGACACCCTCTACTGGGGCCTCAGCGAGAGGGTCTCCCTAGGGACCCCCTCTGCTGGGGCCTCAGAGAGAGGGACACTTGGCACCCCTCTCTCTCTCTCTCTCTTTGCTGGGGCCCCGAGAGAAGTTAGCACTTGTACCCACCCCTTCTCTCTGCTGGGGCCTCAGGGAGTGGGACCCTCGCCTCCCTCTCTCTGCTGGGGCCTCAGTGAGGGACCCCCTAGGGACCCCCTCTGCTGGGGCCTCAGCGAGAGGGACCCCCTCGGGACTCCACTGCTGGGGACTAAGCAAGAGGGACCACCACAGCCCCCCTACCTAGCTGCTGGGGCCTCAGTGAGAGGGTCACCCTGGGGAGCCCCTCTGCTGGGGCCTCTGTGAGAGCGTGTTCCTCGGACCCTCCCTCTCTCACTGCTGGGGCCTCTGTGAGAGGGTCCCACTCGGGACAACCTCTGCTGGGGCCTCAGCAAGAGGGACCCTCCCAGCCAGAGCCTCTATCTCTACTGGGGCCTCTGAGAGTGGGTCCCCCTGGGGACCCTGTCTGCTGCGGCCTAAGCGAGTGGGACTCCCAGAGCCCCCCTCCTTAGATGCTGGGGCCTCAGCGAGACGAACCCCCGAGCACCCCTACATCTCTGCTGGGACCTCAGTGAGAGCATCCCCCTCGGACACACCCTCCCTCTCTGCTGGAGCCTCAGCAGGGAGGTAACCCTTGGGACGCCATGTTCTCGGGCCTCAGGAAGAGGGTACCCCTCTCATATAACCCCTCTGTCTCTACTGTAGCCTCAACAAGAGGGTCACACTCTGGAGCCCCTCTTCTGGGCCTCAGCGAAAGGGACCCCGGCGCTCCCCTCCCTCGCTGCTGGGGCCGCTGAGAGAGGGTCCCCCTCGCAACCCCCTCTGCTGGGTCCAGAGCGAGAGGTTTTCCCTCGGGGCCACCTCTGCTGGTGCCACAGTAAGATCGTCCACCTTGGACCTCCTCTGCTGGGGCCTCAGCAAGAGGGTCCCCCTTGAGACCCACTCTGCTGGGGCTTCAGGGAGAAGGTCCCCCTCGGACCCTTCCTTCCTTGTTGCTGGGGCCTCAGTGAGAGGTTCTCCCTCCGGACCCAGTCTGCTGGGGCTTCAGGGAGAAGGACCATCGGCCGCCCACCCCCTCTCTCTCTCTCTCTCTCTCTCTCTCTCTCTCTCTCTCTCTCTCTCTATCTGCTGGGGCCTCAGTGAGAGGGACCCTTGCCCCCCCCCCATTCCCTCCCTATCTTCTGGGGCAAGATGGTCCATCTCGTGAGCCCGTCTGCCTGGGTCTCAGCGAGATGGTCCTCCTCAGACCCCCCTCTCTCTCTACCTGGGCTTCAGTTAGTGGGACCTCCGGCAACCCCTTCCTCGCTGCTGGGGCCTCAGCGAGGGGGTTCCCCTCGGAACCCCTCTGCTGGGGCCTCAATGAGAGAGATCCTCAGAGCCCAAGCCTCTCTGTCTTGGGGACTCAGCCAGAGGGTCCCCCTCAAGACCCCGTTTTCTGGGGCCTCAGTGAGAGGGACCCCTGAGTCCCACACTCTCTCTGCTGGGTCCTCTGCAAGAGGGTCCCCCTGGGGAACACCTCTCCTGGGGCCTCAGCGAGAGAGACCCCCTTGGCACCCCCTCTGTTGGGGACTCAGTGAGGGGAAACCCTGGCGACCCCTCCCTCTCTGCTGGGGCTTCAGCGAGAGGGTCCCCCTTGGGACCAACTCTGCTGGGTCCTCAGCGAAGGGGAACCCCGGTGACCCCCTTTGCTTGAGCCCCAGCTAGAGGGACACCCGGAGCCACCTAACCTCTCTGCTGGGGCCTAGGTGAGAAGGTACCACTAGGGACCCCCTTTGCTGGCGCCTCAGCGAAATGGACCCCCGGAGCCCCCTTCCCTCCCTTTTGATGCCTCAGCAGGAGGGTCCCCCTCGGGACACCCTCTCCTGGAGCCTCAGCGAGAGTGTCCCCCTCGGACCCTTCCTCTCTCAATGCTGTGGCCTCAGTGAGAGGATTCCACTCAGGACCCACTCTGCTGCCACCTCAGCGAGAGGGTCCCCCCAGACCCACCTCTCTGTCTCTTCCTTGGCCTCATCGAGAGAGATCATCAGAGCCCGACCCTCTCTCTGTTGGGGACTCAGCCAGAGGGTCCCCCTCAGGACCCCCTCTTCTGGGGCCTCAGTGAGAGGAATCCATGAGTCCCACTACCTCTCTGCTGGGTCCTCTGCGAGAGGGTCCCCCTGGGCACCACCTCTCCTGGGGCCTCAGCGAGAGAGGGACCACCTCGGGACCCCCTCTGCTGACGCATCAGCAAGAGGTTTCCCCTCCGACCAACCTCCCTCTCTGCTGGGGCCTCAGCGAGAGGGTCCTTCTTGGGACCCCCTCTGCTCTTGCCTCAGCGAGAGTCCCCCTTGGACCTCCCCTCTCTCTGTGCTGTGTCCTCAGCGAGAGGGTCCCACTCAGGAACCCATCTGCTTTGTCCTCAGCCCAAGCCTCCCCCTCAGAATCCCTCTCCATCTCTGCTGGGGCCTCCGTGAGAGGTTCCCCCTCAGGCAGGTATATTAGGCCTTTATATATTAAGTAAGTATGTTAGTATTTGTGAAGCACCCCTCTCTTTATCTTGTCTTTCTGCTAGGAGCACCAGGTTCTGACATTTCCTGCCAGTTTCTATTTTAACCAGACTATCAGACTGTCTGGTGTGTGACCACAGCTGTTGGGGGTCTGGCCCTCCCTTTATAAATAGCATAATCTCTGCCCGTGCTTTTGCTTATCATTCCCCTGTTATTACCACAGGGAAAATACCCACCTTCTCTACGTGGCAGCTTTGTGGGGTTTGGACATGACTGACAAGCACCCCGTTTTCCCTTCTTTAGGAATGCAATGATTCCTGTGGAATCTATTAGTTCCATCATTCCTCTGAACTTGAGGACTCGCTCACGTGGGTGAACCTCAGCTCCTTGAATTTGAAGCTTGTGTCTGCCTGTGTTATCCCCATGTTTCTCTCTCACATACAGAAAACACCTCTGAAGTAAATGACACCACGTTCCAGTGCACCCTGACAGCGTGCTGGAATGGCAATTGCAATTCTGCTGTCCTTCAGCCCCTGCCCTGAATCCTGCCTGTGTCTGTTGGGACTGACGGAGAGGCCTCGTTGGCCTGATAAAGAATAAAACAGACTGGCATAATGGCAACCACCATAGCCAGTACATAGCAGCCGCCACCACCAGTTACCTTGGTGACAATGAACAAGGTCGCGGTACAGACTGCCAGAGTTATGGAACAATAGGACTTTACTGATGCACATGAGCGGGTGGACACCCTTGTGTTGTAACTGCAGGTTGATCTGTTGGCAGAGGAACAGCAGAGGCTGTGAGATTGGGTCTAGGCCTCTTGTACCCCATCGTATGCCTTTTGTGTGCAACACCTATGCAAAGGCAAAATGCTTCCCAAGCCCGGGAACTGCTGTCTGCTCGTTGCTACCGAGCTAAAGATACTCCTATGGTCAGGGCCTCTTGTTCCCCATCATATGCTTTATGTATGTTTCACCTGTGTAGTGCTATATTTTCCCAAGCCCGGGAACTGCTGTCTGTTATTTTACAATGCTGTCATTTTTATTTAAAGTAACAAAATAGTTTTCCAGTGATTGTTTTCATGAAAATCAGATGCTTTTGAAGAAATAACTGGCATTAAAAAAATGTGTAGACAGTTACTCTGGAGAAACCTCAGACTACCTCTGCTCATTGTCTTTCTTTCTGGAAATCCTAGAACTCAGATTAAACAGGTTGGGATTCATTTTCAACCATCCTGTCAGGAGTTCTGTTTGTCTCTTGACATGTTTTGTACCTCCATGCTCTACAACGGTTTTGATCTCAGTTTACTAGTGGTTGGAAATGCAGCCTCCTGGTGGTGTTGTAGGGCTCAGGAGCCCTGGAGGTAGTTGGAGAGGCTCAGCTCCCGCACCCCCACCCGCCCCCGCCCCCCCCACCCGCCCCCTCCCCAGCTAGACTTAAACCGCAGGCTTTTGTCATTCTACAAGTAAGAACACAAAGGAGAGACAGATGAACAGTAGGACAAAAGGACAGTCCTCACTCAGATATGTGTGCAGGCAATCTCAAAAGGGACAATTTCCCCACCTGGCTGGGGTTACATTTTCCTTCTAGCATAAGGAGTGTAGCTATAGTATGTGTGGTGAGCTCCTTATGGTGGTTAAGGACACCTGGTACCTGATGCAAAGTGAGGCTTAGCTGCAGGATGCAGAGCAGGTGTGCTGAGGCTTTGGCCATGTGGAAACAGCCTGGAGGAGATGGCAGTGCGGATGGCTAGGGTGTTGGCAGTATTCAGCTTCCTGTCCCTCACTGCCTGCCTGCTTTGCCCATGTCAAGTATGTCTAATTGACTAAATCTATTGACTTGGTAATACTTTGTGTATAAAATTTCATTTCCAGAAGTTCTAGTAGATCATTTTCAAGTCCATGTCTTTTGCTTCTGCTTCTAAATCTGCTTGTATTTTATTGCTTTAAAGACAATGTTGATCACATTTCCCATGGTTACTGTTTCTCAATGTGCAATTCGTGGATCTACTTCTGCTTTTTCTCACTCTTGATATCCTATTTCCTGGTGTACCTAATCTTTCATACAGATTATTTTGCAAGTTTGTATATAGCAATAAATGTGGAGGTCTCAGAAAACTAACTTCTTTGGAGAGGATTTACCTCTTCTCTACCCACCTGCGACCCCCTCATTGATGCTCAGGACTTGAAATTAATTCCCTTAAACTATGATCCCAAGGACCCAGCACAGTGGCCTAGTGGCTAAATCCTTGCCTGGAAGTCACCAGGATCCCATATGGGTGCCACTGCGTGTCTGCTGCTCCACTGCCCATCCAGCTCCCTGTTTGCAGCCTGGGAAAGCACTATAGGATGGCCCAGATCCTGGGGACACAGAAAAACTCCTAACTCCTGGCTTCACCTCAACTACGCTCGGGGCATTGTCACTTTATCAGCAGATGGAGGATCTTCCTATTTTTCCTTCTCTGTATAGATCTGCCTTTACAAAGAAAAATCTTTAAAACTACATCTATATAATCTCGGGCTGGAAGGGTATATGAGGACTCTACTGTGTCTCATTTATTCTAACTGATGTCCAGTGGAAACTTTTGGGAGTGTGTCTGCTAGTAGCTTCTCAACTTCCAGCAGACACAGGGCTCTGATGTCTGACCCTCTCCTAAACGTCACTTCCAAATGTGTTCAGGTCACAGAGCCCACAAAAGCAGCTCTCAGGTTTTATCGCATGAGGTTCTTTTTTGTCCTGTCAGTTTTTGCCAGATACTGTTTTGCCAGCTTTTCAGTTGCTAAGAAAGATGCTTTAAATTTAGCTTTACTGCTTATCAGTGAGAGTAGATCCAAATAATTAAGCCTGACTTGACTAGAAATGAGATGTCACATCTCAATATCTTAAAGCAATAGAAAAAGTAATGGTGATTTTGAGTATCATAGTAATGTTGCTATGAAGTTAGAAAATCAGGTGGAAGTAAGTACTGTGTACCCTTGAATTTTCTTCCACTGAAACTCAGTTGAAGAAAAATCCATGGAGATGGTTTGCTTTGATGGATTTGAGATCATCTGCAAGAGTGGGTAAAAAGTTCTAGCAAAGTGCAATTGAAATAGAAGTTTGGTGCAAAAGAAAAAGCCCTAAAATCCATGAACCCAGTGGTCTTCAAGTTTTTGGAAAAAATTACAAAAAACTGCAGAGATTTCAAGTGTTTTTTTGCACTTGCACTTAATTTCCATTTTTTCCCATTGGTGTTTTGAAGTGCACTCACACAAACATTGTTGTAGACTCTTCCCCTGCCAACCTATCAAAACTGTTGGGAAAAAAATAAGGTTTTTGGTTTAAAAGTACATTTACTTAGAGTGTTCCTTTTTATCTTTAATTTTTTTTAAAGATTTATTCATTTTATTACAGCCCAAGGTCCTGAATTCGTTCCAAAGGGCAGACTGCAAGCATGCGTCTCCCTTTTGCATGGCTGGTAAGTCTAGAGCTGCTTCTTGGCTTCTGTTTTATTTTATTATTTTTAAAGATTTATTTATTTTTATTGCAAAATCAGATATACAGCGAGGAGGAGAGACAGGGAGGAAGATCTTCCATTCAATGATTCACTCCCCAAGTGAGCCGCAATGGCTGGTGCGCGCCAATCCGAAGCCGGGAACCAGGAACCTCTTCCAGGTCTCCCATGCGGGTGCAGGGTCCCAAAGCATTGGGCCATCCTCAACTGATTTCCCGGGCCACAAGTAGGGAGCTGGATGGGAAGTGGAGCTGCCGGGATTAGAACCGGCGTCCATATGGGATCCCGGGGCTTTCAAGGCAAGGACTTTAGCCGCTAGGCCACACCACCGGGCCCTTTATCCTTAATTTGTGTTTGTTATTGCCATGAGAAAAGTTTTGGCCGAGTCATAAACAGTACCTACTCGTGCAATAAAGGAACTGATCAAACTTGCAGCGATAGTTTGTACATAAGGAGACTGCTGATCTTTGGCTTCATGGTAATAGAGCTATGGTGAGTCACTGGCTTAGAGAAGCCTTCGGACAAGGCCAGCAGTCATGCATCACAGCATGTGGCCGGATATGGGGGAGAGAGTTGGAGAAGGATTTATTAAGTAATTGTCCACTATTTGAGCAGTTTAGGTCCATAAAGAGTGACTCGTCCAGTCTGGGATGCCTAGATTTAAATTAGAGAAAAATAAAGAGGAGCATGTTGAGAAATGCCGGCTCTGTTACCCTCTTGTTGTGTCACTTTGCTGGCAAGGACAAAAGGAACTATTCAGCTATTATCCCATAACAAAGTTAACATTGTATAAAGAATATATGTGGAAAAGAAATATTTGTGAACCTGTACTTTTCATACTGTCTATGAACTAAGGGACCTACAGATAAGCCATCCTATTCTTAGATTTCAAATTTGAGAAATACTCACTTAATATGTAGGGAATCCAATTTCTGATTAATACTTTGCAAGTGGATCCACAGATGGCAACAACAATGCTGCGTTCTGCATGCCAAGTGTTACACCAAGCACACTATCACTGACTTTCAGAAGGTAGGAATCAGTGATCCTATTCAACAGATGAGAAACAAAGGCACAGAGAAGTTTGTTGACAAATACATGAAGTGCTCATAACTCATTTTGGCTCATGGAAAGCTGTAACTCGAATCCTACTTCACATAGCAGAAACACCAAAACTAGGGAACCTAAGGTAAAGCGCCAGGGCAGGGGAGGTCGTGGGGAGGGATGTTGGGTGGCAAAGTCCAGGCTTCACATTTTGTTTTCCTACTTGCTAAAGGCATGTGATTAAGTTAGTTCCTGATACTATTATGGTTAAACTGTTTAAAATATCATCCCTAGGCAAATGTTGGCAGAGATTAAGATGATGCTGGAGGACTCCTGTAGCCCGTATGATGGGGTCTGGATTCCAATGCCGCTTCAACTGCGGGCTCTAAACTTCATCTTTTTTTTTTTTTTGCTTTGTTTTGTTTTTGTTTTTTTTTTATTAAATTTATTCATAGGAACTGGGATTCTCCCCACACTTCCCCACACCCTCCCCCCATGGTGGGTTCCTCCCCCTTGTTGCGTAACCATAGTTCAAGTTCAGTTGATATTCCCTCTTAGCAAGCATATGCCAAGTATACTAACTTCATCTTAATGAACCCTGGAAGTAACCAAGTGATAATCTGAACAGCTAGGTTGCTGCCATCCGCATACACCTGGGGATGGATATCTGACAGCTGCCTTTGGTCTGACCTAGCCCATGCTGTGGCAGGCATTTTGAGATTAAATCGGTTAATAGAAAATCTTTCTCTATTCTCTTACTCTCCTCTCTTTTTTGTAAAGTTTTATTTAACTGGAATACATTCCTTGTATTTTACTTAAAGTTAAGAGCATAATGAGATTTCCCAACCTGTCTAGCCTTCTGCCACACTCTCGCCTTTTCTCCTCCTTCCTTTATAATTTTTGTTTAACTTTTCACTGCAGCATACTTTGAGGTTATAACCACAAGTTTAATCCTCCATTAAAGAATTCCACAAGCAGTAAGTAGAAAAACCACTATTTCTCAAGAATACAGATGAGGGTTATAAACATTAATCAAATCTCAAGGTGTCAGTTTCAGTCATATTCCACTTCTGTACTTTGTATTAGCTAACAAACAGGAAGGAAACCATTTGTCTTTGGGGGACTTTTTTATTTCAGTAAGTATAAGAGGCAAGTGTCTACTTGCCTCCATTCTTTCAAATAAAGAATAAAATTTAAAACAGCCATCCTTCTTGATCAGTCATCCCTTCCCATGGGAGAAATATACTGTGACTTCTTGTGTGTGTGTGTGTGTGTGTGAGACAGAGAGAGAGTGAGAGAGAGAGCGAGAGAGAGAGAGAGAGAGAGAGAGAAGATCCTCTTAAAATATCTATTTCCATCTCATCAGAAACCAGGGAGTTGGAGCAAATGAGGCACTTGGAAGGCTGACGGGAAGGTACTGAGGGGAGCTAAGTAACTTGGGAGTGATGTATAGGACGAAAGCATTTGCCAGCATCCTCTCCGACGTCTTACAGGACTGAAAATTATTCAATAGCATAAAACTATCAATAAGTGCTGACTATAAATTTTGGTTTGTGGAAAGAGCCAGAGACTGAAGTCACATTGTCTAACCTCAAAGAACTCCAAAAACATGACTGTAATTCTCAGTTGCAGTCTACTGAGAGTTGGGTAGGAGAAGCGAGGCCAGTTCCCTGAAGCCTTGGAAAGATTGACTGTGTGATGCCATGTTTTCTATTGCAGAAAACAATGCACAAGTCCCCTACCAATGCCAAACGGACATCAACAAATCAAATATTCTGAATGTATGTTTTTGCTTAGTTCCCTGGTAATCTTACCTTAAGAACAAGGTCTACTGCAGTCACTGGGCAGATTTTTCTTTTTTTCAGTCAAGCAAAATGAAGGAATTGTTGGAATATCATGCTTTGCTGCTAGAAACTCTCAATAAGATGAACAGTTCCAGTGAAATACATTGCCAGAGGGATTGTGTCTGCTATCGTTTGAACAACTCTTGAACTACTTACCTGCAGATGTGCAGGAAATCATGTGCAAAACCATGCTGTACTCA
Organism: Ochotona princeps; assembly: GCF_030435755.1. Lineage (NCBI taxonomy): Eukaryota > Metazoa > Chordata > Mammalia > Lagomorpha > Ochotonidae > Ochotona > Ochotona princeps. The sequence goes on along the minus strand of NC_080833.1, from coordinate 154,599,598 downwards.
CTTGCTACTATTTTACATGTAAACGCATTCTATGGCTTATCAGGATCTTTAACCGTAAACATTTGAGTGACAAATCTCCAACTGGACCCGGAGCAGTAGCCTACTGACTAAAGTCGACACCTTTGCAAGTGCCAGGATCCAACAGGGCTGCTCGCTCACTTGTATCCCGGCTGCTCCACTTCCCATCCAGCTTCTTGCTTGTGACCTGGAGAAGCAGTCAAGGCCAGCCCAAAGCCTTGTGGCCCTGTACTAGCATGGGAGACCTAGAAGCTTCTGGCTCAGCTCCAACTGTTGCAATCACTTGGAGTGGCTCAGCAAATGAAAGATTTTTCTGTCTCCTCATCCTCTCTGTAAATCTGACTTTACAGTAAGAATATTTTTTTAAAGATTTATTTATTTTTTTGGGGAAGCCAGACATGTAGAAAGGAGAGAGGACAATCTTCTGTCCAATGATTCCTTCGGCAAAGTGGCCGCAACAGCTGGAGCTGAGCCGATCTGAAGCCAGGAGCCCAGGACCTCCTCCAGGTCTCCCACGTGGGTGCAGGGTCCCAAGGCTTTGGGCCATCTTCACCTGCTTTCCCAGGCCACAAGCAGTGAGCCGGATGGGAAGCAGGACTGCCAGGACTAGATGCAGTGCCCATATGGGATTCCTGCACATTCAAGGCGAGGACTATAACTGCTAGGCCACCTCACCAGGTCCAAAATCTTAACTCTCCAACTAAAATACTGAAGGCCAGTACATTGTGAGCTGAACATATCCCATGTTGGTAGCCCATTCCTAAACCAATGCTGGCCTTTTTTTCAAGGATAACTAGGCTGTCAGAATTACTCCATATGCACAGGGCTGAAACTTCCTAAACACACACACAAGCAAGAATTGTAAAGAAAGATGGCTTGTGAGACTCGCAAGATGGCCGACATAGGAGGAAGACTGTGAGAGAGCTCACAGACAGAGAGGGCTAGAACGCGACAAAAGCGTAAGTGGAGCAGCATAGAACTACAGGGAGAAGAACGTGAAGTTCCCTGGACAGTGTGGAGCCAAAAAAATCCACACAACTCGGAAGAGCAACCAGGGAAAAACAAAGCAAAGGACAGGGAAGACGACTTTCTGCTCCTGACCTGCTGAGTCACCTCTGAGTGCAGACGCTGAAAGCCGCCGAACCCACCCAAAGACCGACCTGCAGACGCTGTGGCCGTGAGGACCGGCGGTGATTGGGACCCGCTGGCATCTGCTCACCCTGGTCACCAGGACTCGCCAGGACCTGCCCCGCTGCGGACACCAGGACCCTGAATCACCGGGACCCGCCGGCATCTGCCCACCCTGGTCGCCAACCCCCGGGACCTGCACCAGCCGCAGCCTCCAGGCTCCATCGCGACCCGCCCGAGACCAGCAACGGACGCAGCAGTCGGGAGACACACTGGCGGACAGGATTCCCACCAGAGGAAGAGGCAGACTGCAAGAACCTGAGGTTTGAGTGAGTTGGGTGGGGACAGTGGTGGGTTGGGGGCTTCGGGAGTTGGCCCCCCAGGGGCACGGACAGAGCCTGAACACAATTGGTCTCCCTGCCCCTCCCCCCCCCCAGGCTCCAGCCTCTAGAGACACAGGGCGAGTGCCTTGAGACTGCCAAAACTGTGTCTGGGAGAAAGGCAAAAGGCACACTGGATACTCCCCTGTGCCTTTGCGGTGTGGCACTCAGCTGGGCGGTGCTATCCCACAGGAACCCAAGCACGCCTCTGGGCTGGGCAGTTCCCTGCTAGCGCCGGGGCGGTCGGTCCCCTGCAAGTGCTGGGGTGGGCGGACCTGCGCAGGAGGCGTTTCCAGAGAGCACCTGGAACACCCCACGCCCTATAGTACCTTGCTCCAAGCCCTGTGATCCAGTAAACAGGGTGCGCGCACAGAGAGTGCCTTCACTCCCCCACGCCCTGTGGTAGCATACCTGTAGGGGACGAGCTGAGAGTGCGCTTTGAATCCTCTGGGCCCTGGAAGAGGCGCCCTGAGGTCCAGTGTTCTGGAGACGCACCAAAAGTGCCTTGAAAATTCCCACACCCTGCTACTCCACGCCTGCAGACTCCGATCTCTACAGGATAGTGCTTGGAGACCCCTCAGCACACTGGTGCCTAGGTCTCTCAAAAAAGAAACACTAACACAATGGGAAGAAATACCAGAAAAGGTAATGATCCAGATGAGAGTGCCAACACCCTACCAATAAAGGATCGAAAGCCAATGTCTATTTCAGAGATGCGAGATGAAGACATAGAAGATCTACCAGACAAGGAATTCAAAAAAATAATGTTAAAATATGTCAGAGACAATGAGAAGAATTGGGAGGACTTCAAGGAATTCAAGAACCACATAGCCTCAGAAATACAACAAATGAAAAGTAAAATCCTTGACTTAGAGCACAAAATTGAGAGCCTAACCAACAGAACAAATACAGCAGAAGAGAGGATCTCTGAAACGGAAGACACACAAAACGAACACACCCAGTTCATGAAACAGCTGGAGACAAGTCTGAACAAAGCCAATAAGACCATACAAGAAATGAAAGACAACCTCAGAAAATCAAATATTAGGATTATTGGCCTTCCTGAAGGAGCGGAAAAAGAATCAGGAATGCAAATGGTGCTCGACGAAATTATACAGGAAAACTTTCAAAACACTTGGAACATGAATCCAGCTCAAATCCAGGACGGTCAGAGGACTCCCAGCAGATATGACCCAAAGCGATCTTCACCCAGACATATGGTGCTCAAGTTCCACTCCAACGAAGACAAAGAAAGAATCCTGAGACAAGTACGAAGCAGAGAAAAGATCACATACCGGGGAAAACCAATCAGGATCACGGCTGACTTTTCTGAAGAGACCTTACAAGCAAGAAGAGAATGGACAAAGATCTTCCAAATCCTGAATCAGAACAACTGTCAACCAAGACTATTGTACCCAGCAAAGATCTCATTCGTATTTGAGAACGAAATCAAATACTTTCACAGCAAAGAGAAATTAGAAGAATATGCCAGCACAAAACCAGCTCTACAAAATCTCCTTAGAAATGCACTAATTCCAGAAAAAAAGGAGGTGAATCATAAGCAAAGATGGCAAACAGGAAGGTCTCCCCACTAAAGTCCACACAAGGAAGGGCAATAACACAGATATCAACACCCACAAAAACAAGTATGGCAGGGCAAAATCACAACCTCTCAATTTTAACTCTCAACACAAATGGCCTGAACTCACCAATCAAAAGACATAGATTAACAGAATGGATTATCAAACAGCACCCAACTATCTGTTGCCTACAAGAGACACATCTAACCAGAAGAGATTCAAAGAAGCTGAAAGTGAAAGGTTGGAAACAGATATTTCATGCCAATGGACGAGAAAAAAAGGCTGGGGTAGCTGTCTTAATTTCAGATGATGTGGACTTCAATCTGACACACATCAAAAAAGACAGGGAAGGACATTATATATTGGTGAAGGGACTGATCCATCAGGAAGTAATTACCATTGTGAACATATATGCACCAAATTCAAACGCACCTAGCTACGTGAAGCAATTACTCACGGACTTAAGGGGAGACATAGATATGCACACAATAATAGTGGGTGATCTTAACACCCCACTAACAACTATAGACAGATCAACAAAACAAAAACTCAACAAAGAAACAACAGAACTCATACAAACAATAGAACAACTGGACTTGGTTGACATTTATAGAATTTTTTACCCTAAGGCCACAGATTATACATTTTTTTCAGCAGTGCATGGCACCTTCTCCAGGATCGACCACATGATAGGACACAAAGCAAACCTAAATAACTTCAAAAAGATAGGAATCATACCATGTACCCTCTCAGACCACCACGGAATGAAGCTGGAAATCAGCAATTCAAAATGCCCCAGGAAATACAGAAACTCTTGGAGGCTGAACAATATGCTACTAAACGAACAATGGATCAGAGAAGAAATTAAAGATGAGATCAAAAAATTTATGGAAACCAATGAAAACTCTGACACAACAATCCAAAATTTGTGGGACACTGCCAAAGCAGTGCTACGGGGTAAACTCATCGCAATTGGAGCTCATGTCAAGGCCCAAGAGAGGCGCCAAATACAGGAACTAAACACACACCTCCAGGAACTGGAAAAACAACAGCAGAAGAGCCCCACACACAATAGGAAACAAGAAATCATCAAAACAAGGGAGGAAATCAACCAGATAGAAATAAAAAAAACCATACACAAAATCAATGAATCAAAAAGCTGTTTTTTTGAGAAGATAAACAAGATAGACACTCCACTGGCCCGACTGACAAAGAAAAAACAAGAGAAGGCAAGAATTAACAGCATCAAAGATGAAAAAGGCAACATAACAACAGACACCGCATCCATTAAGGCCATAATCAGAAATTACTACAAAGCACTGTACTCCAACAAATCAGAAGATCACCAAGAAATGGAAAAGTTCTTAGACTTCTACCACTTGCCAAAACTTAGCCCAGAGGCAACAAACGACCTGAACAAACCCATAACTGAAGTAGAGATTGAATCAGTGATTAAAGACCTCCCAACAAGGAAAAGCACAGGCCCAGACGGCTTCACTCCAGAATTCTACAAAACATTCCGAACAGAGCTGACCCCAATCCTCTACAAACTCTTCAACACAATAGAAAAAGAGGCAACCCTTCCAAACTCATTCTATGAAGCCAACATTACCTTAATCCCAAAACCAGACAGAGAACTAACAGAGAAGGAAAACTACAGACCTATCTCTTTGATGAACATTGATGCTAAGATTCTCAACAAAATCCTAGCCAACAGAATTCAAAAACACATCAGACAGATCATTCATCCAGATCAAGTAGGATTCATCCCTGGAATGCAGGGATGGTTCAACATTCAAAAATCTATAAATGTGATACACCACATCCAAAAACTGAAAAACAAGAATCACATGATAGTATCAATAGATGCGGAAAAAGCTTTCGACAAAATCCAACATCACTTCCTACTAAAAACCCTAACCAAGGTAGGCATAGATGGAAAAATCCACAACATAATTAAAGCAATATATGAAAAACCCAACGCCAGCATCATACTGAATGGAGAAAAGCTGGAACCCTTCCCACTGAGATCTGGAACAAGACAGGGATGTCCACTTTCTCCACTACTATTCAACATAGTCCTAGAGGTACTCGCTGAGGCCATAAGACAAGAAAAAGAAATCAGAGGAATCCAAATGGGAAACGAAGAAGTCAAGCTCTCACTATACGCAGATGATATGATTCTTTATGTAGAAGAGCCAAGAGACTCAATACAGAGACTGCTAGAACTTGTACGAGAGTTTGGTAGAGTGGCAGGGTACAAAATTAATGAACAAAAATCAACAGCCATAGTGTATGCGAACAGCCCCAAGATGGAAAAAGACTTAACCAGCAAGATACCATTCAAAATAACAGAGAAAAGTATGAAATATCTGGGAATAAATCTAACCAAAAATGTAGAAGACTTATTTGAAGAAAACTACAATCTGCTTAAAAAAGAAATTGAACAAGACCTCAAAAGATGGAGTAATATCCCATGCTCCTGGATAGGTAAAATCAATATCATTAAAATGTCTATACTGCCAAAAGCAATATATACATTCAACGCAATCCCAATCAAATTGCCCAAAATATTCTTCGTGGAACTGGAAACAATGATCCAAAGGTTCATCTGGAAGCACAAAAAACCACGGATAGCTAGAACTATCCTGAAGAACAGGAAGTTAGAAGGGGGAATCACAGTTCCGGACCTCTGGACATACTATAGGGCAGTGGTTATCAAAACAGCGTGGTACTGGCACAAAGATAGAGAGGAAGATCAATGGAGCAGGATAGAAACGCCAGAAGGAAACCCACACAGATACAGCCAAATAATCTTTGACAAAAAGACAAACAACAACCCAGGCAAATGGGAAGGTCTGTTCAATAAATGCTGCTGGGACAACTGGTTGATAGCCTGCAGAAACAAAAAAATAGATCCACATCTCTCACCATACACTAAGATCAGATCTAAATGGATAACAGATCTAAACCTACATCCAGAAACCTTCAAACATTTGGAAGAAAATGTTGGAAACACACTGGAACACTTAGGGGTAGGCCCTCACTTCCTAAAAAAGACTCCAGATGCAGTAGAAATCAAGACCAAAATAAACAATTGGGACCTCATCAAACTAAGAAGCTTCTGTACAGCTAGAGAAACAATCAACAAAGTAAAAAGGCAACCCACAGAATGGGAGAAGATCTTCGCACACGACATAGGTGATAGAGGGCTAATATCCAGAATATACAAAGAGCTACAAAACAACCAAAATGTCAAAACAAACAACCCACTCAAGAAATGGGCACGGGAAATGGGCAGACACTTCACAAAGGAACAAACCCAAATGGCAAATAAACATATGAAAAAATGCTCAAGTTCCCTGGCAATAAGGGAAATCCAAATTAAAACATCAATGAGGTACCACCTAACGCCAGTAAGACTGGCCCACATGAATAAAAGCACCAACGACACTTGTTGGCGAGGTTGCGGGGAAAAGGGAACCCTACTCCACTGCTGGTGGGGCTGCAGGCTGGTACAGCCTCTATGGAAATCAGTATGGAGAATATTCAAACAACTCAAATTCAACATACCGTATGATCCAGCAATAGCACTCCTAGGAATATATCCAGAACACTTGTTCTATGAGAAACCAACATGTACTCCTATGTTCATAGCAGCACAATCAGTAATTGCAAAAACATGGAAACAACCAAAATGCCCATCAAAAGAGGATTGGATAAGAAAGCTATGGTTCATCTACTCCATGGAATACTACTCAGCTATTAAAAAAACCAAAATGCAGTTCTTTGTGGCCAAATGGGCCCAACTGGAAACCATAATGCTAAGGGAAATGAGCCAATCCCAAAAGGTTAAATACCACATGTTTGCCTTAATTTAAGATGATATGATCTTATGTATAACATGTTATGTTTTGAATGTTATAGGTTGTGTATAAACTAAATTGAAGTATAGGTGAGGTGGTCACAGAAGGTGGCTGGGAACCTGCATTTACTTTTAACATATTGGTTACTCATTACTATGTCAATTAATTCCATAATGATGTAAATTTTTGCTGATGGTATGTTGGAGCTTTCAATTGACTGGGATGATACTCTGCTGGCTCTGTCATCAGACCAGAGAGGGTATACCTAAGAAGCCGTTGAACTTGACGGGACAATAAGATGCTGGACTCTATGTTTGGTATACGCTTGCAATGGGGAAATCTCAACTGAACTTGAGCTGTGGTTATGCAATAAGGTGGAGGAATCCACCATGGTGGGAGGGTTTGGGGAGGGGTGGGGAGAACCCAAGTATCTAGGTAACTGTGTCACATAATACAATGTAATTACTGAAGTTAAATAATAAATACTTAAAAAAATATATATTATGATAAAGTCAGACGCTTCTGCACAGCAAGGATACTGTTGTAAAGTGAAGAAAAATGACCAAAGGACAGAAAAAATTGCAAGGTGCTTCTCTGAAACAGAATTGATGTCCATAGTATACCAAAAAGTGAAACAGCCCAAGCAAGAAATGCGGAAGGGCCTGAACAGATATTTTTCAAAGGAAGGAATGCAGATAACTGACTCATGGGTGAACAAAAGTTCAATATTGCTAGCCATCAATGAAAGAAAAGTGAATTAAAAGCACAATGATATGTGGATTCTCCCCTGCTAGAATGGCTACTGTCAAAATAACAGAACAGCAAATGATATAAGGATGTAAAGAGAGGAGGACTATTACACACTGTTGTACAAATGTCAGCTAAGGGAGCCAGTATGGAAAACAACATGGAGATTTGCTAAGAAAACAAGCAATAGAACTTCCATGTGATCCAACAATCCCATTCCTGAGTACATAATCAAAAGATATGATGCCATTGGATTAATGGGAGAATTGCTTCACTATGTGCTTTGCTCATAAAAGGCATGGAGTGGAGTCAACCAACACATCCATACATATGTCATATATGCATATGTATGCACACATATATGCATATTTATAATGTTCTTTATAGCCATCAACGGGAATGAAATGTTCAATTCCTGTTTTTGTCAGTGTATACTATGCACAGATGCCACACTATAACCCATACATATGTAAAATTCTAGTAAAATATTTAAAGGAATTCTGTCCCACTTACGTAATTTGAATTTTGCGTGCCAGCATTTAATCAGTGGCTTGCTTGCTGGTTGGTTGGTGTTACACACTTTTGTGTTCCAACTTGGCTATTCAGTAAGCCTGGTTCTAAAACCCTGGGAATTGTACTGAGCCATGCCACAGGCACCCTGGTCTTTCTTCCTGAAGATGATCCTACTAGGGAGTTATCAATTACCAGTTATCATTGGATAGTTACCCTAAAATCCCCTTTAAATATCCATACATGTACGCTGCTGGTTCTGTATCTCTAGAAAGCCTTGACTAATAGCAAAGAGGAATATTTGTATATCAAATAAATCTCTGTGAAAACAAAAAAAAAAAAAAAAACAAAAAAAAAAAAAAAAGAAAGATGGCTTGTGTGAGCATGAACTTCACCCCATTAAGGTTCTTAAATAGTTATCTGCTTTTAGCTCATTTCCTACTAAAAATTCAAATGTCTCAATTTTCCATTAGGCTGTTACAGCTTCGTCTGTTAAGCATAGCCCCGCGTTCCCTAGCATCACCTAGTAGATCATTCTTGATCTCGGAGCTTCTGACGAGCTGTGTGGATTCCAAGTGAGATTTGCCTTACTGGAATTATGCATACATGTCAGTAAGGATTGTTTTCCATCATTTAGGGACCAAGTGATTTCTAGAAAAGCCATAATGTTGAGAGTACTTCCAAAGTTATTTACTGTTACGGCATGGTAGAGAAACTGACACGTGCATTGGACTAGACGTTAATTTGTCAGCATTGGCCAGCAACATTCCTCGTGTAGACAAACGTGGGAGTAATGCTCAAACGCTCAATACCGAGATAGGAGAAGATCAGACAAGGATGAAAGTCTGGCGCTTCTCTGCCTCGTGGAGGTGTTTGAGGAAGTAGGAAGTGGGATGCTTCACAAAGTCCGTAAAAATGGAGTCAAAAGAGAAGTTTCCATGCAGACTTGAAATCCACATGTTGGCTTTCATGATCATTCTCCACAAACATTTTAAAGACTGGTTGAAAGAGACAGTGTATGTGAGTTCTATAGCTCACCAATGTTAGGAAAAGTACACCTGTTCCTGGTTAAGTATCCAACTTGTGAGAATTCCATAATTTTTAGCTTGTATTTTCTGCCTTCTGGCTAGATGTGTTTTGGATTTTTATTCTTTGGACAGCTGTGGGTAAAAAGTGGGAAATTAATGATGATCAAATTAGACAATGGACCTACTTATTAGCTCTAGAGGAAGTCTAACTACAATGAAAATTAGACTTGTGGATTATTTGAGTTACAATTCCCTCACTTTTTTTATGAAGTACGTTGCATTAAGTGACAGTTTCATAGGCTCTGGGATTCCCCCAACCTCTCCCCGTGCCATCCCCCCATGGTGGATTGTTCCACCTTGTTGCAGTATTACAGTTCAAATTAAGTCAAGATTCTTTCACAGCAACCATATAGTTTGCATAGTGTCCAGCATCTTATTGTCCAGATAAACTCCAGGTTTCTTGGGGAGACCATCTCTGGTCTGAAAATAGAGCTGGCAGAATATCATCCCAATCAATTAAAAGCCACAACAAAACATCAGCAACAATTTACAACATTATGGAGTTAATTGACATGGTATTGAGTAATCAGTACGTTAAAATGCAAGTTCTTAACCACATCCTGTGAGTACTTCATTGGCATTTCAATTTTAGTTTACACACGGAACCGGCTTCTATACACCTTAAAATGGCTATAGGGTACTATTCAGCTGTCTCATGTCTATTTTCATTGGAGTATTTAGCAGTTTATAGAGTTAAAACATAATGTTGCTGAACTTGGCAGATTTTAGGATAGTCTAAACTGGCTTATAACTCTGACAAGGCTTATAACTCTGTCAACAGTTGAGGTGCAGACCAGTTTTAGAAGAGGTGTGCAGAGAAATCTTCAATGCCTTAGTGAGGAGTAACCAATCTTTGTGTCCTCCCTAGTAAGGTATGTGTGAGTCTACGCCGACCATTTCCTCCTGGTTCTAAGCTTTTCTTGTTGTTCTGTATCCTAATTTTTTTTTTTGGGGGGGGGTCTCTGCAGCGACCCTGATGGTCCTTGCAGGAGAGGGTGGGGATCCAAAGTTGGAACTAAGTAAGGATCAGAGAAAGCTCCTCTCCCTAGTCCCAAAGGAAGTTTACTGCTCTTCTGTTTCTGCAGACTGCTCAGGGCTCCTGGCTGTTGTTCCGATGACCTTGGATCCTGCCAGGAAGGATTTGGGCTTCTTCCATCCCATGTGGGAGATCCAGATGGGGGTGGATGACCTCAGAATTCGCAGGCTCCGAAGGCACTCCAATTCCCTATGTTCTTCTTGGCGGTTGGGATATAGTCCTTGGTGCCCGTAGTGATAGTCCTTGGTGAGGATCCGGGAGTCTACAGGGTTGGGATACAAGCCTCCTCCTGTCCACCTGCTCCACTCTGGGGTGCCCCCCTGCTCTGTGTGTACGACCTGTTAAGAGATTGCCAGGATCGCTCTTGATTCCCCCTCTATGTCTTTGTAGTTTGAGTTACTTGTTCCATTCCTGACAGGTTATACTTCACGTCTTCCTCACATTCTAAGCAGATGGAAGATTTCTCTGCTCTCCCACCCCATTTCCAAGTAGCATAGGGTCTTAAAAGTATATCAGGTTTTACAATTCTTTGATGTAGATCATAAGCAGTTTGACTCACATTGATTGTTGGTTCATTGGTTACATCACAATATCTTATTGCATGAGCTACAGACTGTTTGGGCTTGGAATAATACTACAATTTACAGGTACTGTTTTTCGAACTGGCATCATTTCATCTTAAATTAAGGCAAATATGTGGTATCTAACCTTCTGCGATTGGCTCATTTCCCTTAGCATTATGGTTTCCAGTTGGGCCCATTTGGCCACAAAGAACTGCATTTTGGTTTTTTTAATAGCTGAATAGTATTTCATGGAGTAGATGAACCATAGCTTTCTTATCCAGTCTTCTGCTGATGGGCATTTTTGTTGCTTCCATGTTTTTGCAATTACTGATTGTGCTGCTATGATCATAGGGGTACATGTTGGTTTCTCATGAAACAGATGTTTTGGATGTATTCCTAGGAGTGCTATTGCTGGATCATACGGTATGTTGATTTTGAGTTGTGTGAATGTTCTCCATACTGATTCCATAGAGGCTGTACCAACCTGCAGTCCCACCAACAGTGGAGTAGGGTTCCCTTTTCCCCGGTTCCTTGCCAGCAGGTGTTGTTGGTGTTTCTTTGTATGTGTGCCATCCTTACTGGCATTAGGTGGTACCTCATTGATGTTTTCATTTGGATTTCCCTTATTGCCAAGGAACTTGAGCATTTTTTCATATGTATTTTTGGTTAGGTTTATCCCAGATACTTCATAGTTTTCTGTTATTTTGAATGATATCTTGCTGATTAGATCCCTTTCCATCTTGGGGCTGTTTGCATACACTATAACTGTTTTTCGTTACGTCATTTTGTACCCTGCCACTCTACCAAACTCTCGTATAAGTTCTAGCTGTCTCTGTATTGAGTCTCTTGGCTCTTGTAAAGAAACATAACACATCGCCATGGAGGAAAAAGACACGAGGTGTAGTTAAGCGAGGGAGTGAAAGTGAGGGTTTGTTCTTTGTGGCAGACTGTAAGAACAAAAGGTGAATTTTTGAATATTTTTCACCATTGCAAAGAATCTTACTGGTAAAATAATGCACCAGTCAAAACCTGATAGTTCCAATTGTTTGCATGTAATAGTTAGCAGACGCATGTCTCCATAATTTTCTCATTAAATCAGTCTGAATGTTCCACAACAATTAAAATCCTCATGTTTTAAGTTTCTGGTTACTTGAATATATAAGGTAGTCATAATTTTAAGTGCAACTTTTTACATTTTTAAGATCAGTTGACACAAATATGCTTCCACGGGGACTCTGCAAGGGTTTGCTGCATGTAAAAGAAACATTGGGTAGTGATGAAATGGGGGTGAATAGATCTAGTTACGTAGTTCCTTGGATAATTTCTATGTGGTGAAACACTCAAATTCCTTCCATCTAGCTTTATATGTATTAACTGTATGTTATATATAATGTGTAGATGCGTCCACATATGTATGTACACACAGCATGTTATTGGTAACTGTCATCACCTTGTCATACTATAGAACACCAGAACTTAGTTCTTCTACCCAGCCATTACTTTCAACTTGTCCGTCAGACTTCTCCCATTTTTCTATCCCTCTCCCTTCTTCCCCCCAATCTGTGATATTATTCTAAATTCACATGAGATCAACTTTAAATTCCAAACAATGTTTCAAAAAGTTTGTAGAAGACAGAATTAAAGATCTGTTTATCTTGATGAAAAAGGTCTTAAAATTTGCGTTTTTTGTAAAATGAACACCATGAATGCATATACAGTTCTTCACAATAGTCCCTAGTGACCTTTCACCTTTCTCTAGTGTTGGTTAGATTTCGTTTCTCAGCTCTCCTCTAATTTCTTTTCACTGTTTTTAACATTTATTTTATTTTCATTACAAAGTCAGATATACAGAGAGGAGGAGAGACAGAGGAAGAAGTCCCATCCGATGATTCATTCCCCAAGTGAGTGCAATGGCCCGTGCTGCACCGATCCGAAACCAGGTGCCTGGAGCTGCTTCCAGGTATCCCATGTGGGAGCAGGGTCGCAAGGCTTTGGGCTGTCTTTGACTGCTTTCCCAAGCCACAAGTGGGGAGCTGGATGGAAAGTGGAGCTTCAACTGAGTTTGAACTATGGAAATACAGCGGGGTGGAGCAATCCACTGTGGGAGGGGGAGGGTTTGGGGAGGGGCGGGGGGAATTCCAGTGCAAAAAAAAAAAAATGTGTGTGTCACATAATGCAATGAAATTAATAATAATAAAAAAAAAAAAAAGAAAAAAAAAAAAAAAAAAAAAAAAAAAGAACCAGCACCCATACAGGATCCTGGAGCGTTCAGGGCAAAGACCTTAGCTGCTAGGCCACACCGCCGGGCCCAGCTCTCTAATTTCATTTCAATGTTTTGTTTCTAGGTTAGTCTATAAGTTTGCTGGTTTTATTTCTTTTTGAAATAACCTTTGTTTCACTGATCTTTCATGTTTTTCTCTTCATTTACTGGTTTGATCTTTATTTCTTTACTAACTTTAGGATTTAGTTTATTCTGCCTTCTCTAGATACCCAAAATGCACCTAACCTGTTTGAAACCTTTCCATTTTTTTTATGTAGGCATTTAATGCTTCAACCTTTACTTAGTATTTCTTTAGATGTCTTATGTAAGGTTTGAAATGCTGTATTTTCATTTCATTCAATTTTTAAGTTTTCTTTTGGATTCTTCCACATTTCTTCTTTGGATTTCAGGATCATAATATTTAATCTGCAGATGGTTTTGTTTTCAAGATTTATTTGAAAGGCAGATGTTACAGAGAGAAGATTTTCTGTCCACTGGTTCACTCTCCAAATGGCTGCAATGGCCGGAGCTGAACCAATCCCAAGCCAAGAGCCAGGAGCTTCTTTGAGGTCTTCCACACAGGTGCAGGGTCCAAGCACGAGAACTATCCTCCACTGCTTTTCCAGGCCATAAGCTGAGGGCTACATGGGAAGTGAGGCCCCCGGAACATGAACCAGTGCCCACATGGATGCCGGTGTGCAAGGTGGAAGATTAGCCTCTTGAGCCACAGGGCCAGCCCCTCAATCTATGGCTTTATAATTACCAAATTTGTCTGGATTTATATTTTTGTGATTAGAAAAGATATGATGTATTTTTTGTTGTGGTTTAATATGTGGTCTTAGAGGAAGTTTAGTGTATTCAAGTACATATTCTAAAGCTATTGCAATGAATGCTGTGTCAGTGTCTGTATACCCTAGAACTGTGGTTTTTCTTTTTGTTTTTTTTTTTTTTTGGTTTTGTTTTTGTTTTATTTTTGGCTTGACTGACATGTTAGTTGATTCCTTAACTCCACTTTTCTTGATCTGGAGCTTGACTCTCCCTTCAGATATGTATGTGTTTTTTAAAAAGATTTATTTTGTTACAAAATCAAATATACAGAGAGGAGGAGAGATGGAGGAAGATCTTCCATCTGATGTTTACTCCCCAGGTGAGCACAATGGCCGGTGCTGCACCGATCCAACCAGGAACCTCCACCAGGTCCCCCATGCAGGTGCAGGGTCCCAAGGCATTGAGCTGTCCTCGACTGTTTTCCCAGAGCACAAGCAGGTAGCTGGATGGAAAGTGGAGCTGCTGGGATTAGAGCTGGCATCCATATGGGATCCCGGGGCATTCAAGGCGAGGACTTTAGCCACTAGGCCACACTGCCGGGCCCTCCCTTTAGATATAATAAGGCTTTTTAAGAAAATGACATGCTGTGGCATTGGATATATAGTACCCAATCTGTACTATCTTATTGTTGAATTAATTGCTTGATCACTATCTGATGATCTTTGTATCTTTTTATAGCTTTTGGCTGAAGTGTATTTTGTCTAATGCACTACTCCTGCTTGCTTTAGGTTTCCACTTAGGTAGAACATTTTTTTCCATCTTTTCACCAGTGTGTGTCTTTACTAATGAGTTTCTTAAGGTACATATCCTTGGTTATTTTTTAATCCATTTAGCCAAACTATATCTTACCTGGGAGTGTGGTCCATTGACTTTCAAAGCTGTTGCTAATAAGTAGTAACAGTAAGTAGCTGTTATTAGTAAGTAATCTATGCACTTAAAAATTAGTTGGTTTCTTCTGAGTATTCTTCATCCAGTTATGGGTGAGCTTCAAAGTTTTCCATTTTGGGCCCAGCACAATAGCGTAGTGGTTAAAGTCCTCACCTTTCACATGCCAGGATCCCATATGGGCACTCTTTCTAATCCCGGCGGCTCTGCTTCCCATCCAGCTCCCTGCTTGTGGCCTGGGAAAGCAGTCAAGGATGACCCACAGCCTTGGGACCCTGCACCCACATGGGGGGTCGGCGCTCCTGGCTTTGGACTGACTGAGCTCCAGCCATTGCGGCCACTTGGAGTGAGCTGTCGGACGGAAGATCTTCCTCTCTGTCTCTCCTCTCTGTATATCTGACTTTGTAATGAGAATAAATAGAAGTTTTGCATGTTCTCATGATGCTAGCCTGCTACCTTTTATTTGCTTCTGTCTGTACATTTCCCTCAAACAAGTTTTAGGAGGCCAGTTGATTCTGATGACTTTCCTGACTTTCACTCATTTTGGAGAATATTTAAGTTATAAAGGATAGTTCTACTCAGCCAAGTATTTTTGGCTGATAGGCTTACTTTTTCTTCACAACTTGAGCTAAACCATTCAATTCCCTCTTGGCCTATAGAATTTCTGTTTGACAATGTTGTTCATTTAGTGGAGGTCCCCTTGAAAACGACAGTGCTTTCCTTTTGAGAATGAACAATTGTTTGCACTTAAAAGAGCTGGACCACATAGGTCAAGGGAACGTGGATCTTTTCTGATCCTGTCAATTGACATCCTATAGGCCTTCTGTATTTGGAGGTGTACTTATTAAGAT
The DNA here is from genome assembly GCF_030435755.1 of Ochotona princeps. Lineage (NCBI taxonomy): Eukaryota > Metazoa > Chordata > Mammalia > Lagomorpha > Ochotonidae > Ochotona > Ochotona princeps. The sequence continues at coordinate 154,583,858 of NC_080833.1, read as the reverse complement.
CAGGGAAGTTATGAGCTGTTTCATTGAATATGCAGCATACTCTCTTCCTCTCAGGAATTCCAAGAAAGTGTTCATTTCAGTAAGGTCTCAAAGCTCTCGGGTTGCTTTCATTCCCTTTCTCACATTTTTTTAAAAGCTGGCTAGAAAATAGTGAACCTGTCTTCAAGTTCAAATATTTTTTAATTCTGTTGATCCTCATTTATCTTGACTTTCAACTATTTTCATTTTTAATTTTTCTTTAAGAAATACTTGATTTGCAAGGTAGATAAAGAGGGGGAGACAGATCCTCCATCTCAATGGCTGACATCAAGGCCTGGGCCACTGGATAGCCAGAGCCTGGAGCTCTGTCCCTCTTGTAGATGACAGGGACCCAAGTACCTCTGCCCTCTTCTGCTGCCTCTGCAGACATATTAGCAGACATCTGGATCCAAGGTAGAATGGCCAAGACTTGAATCGGAGCTCATAGGAGATCAGTACACAGGCAGTAGCTCAGCCTGCTGCTCACAAGAGCCAGTCCACAGTAGATTTTGTAATATCTGTTTAATTCCTCAAGGTCAGTCCTTGCCAAATTTCTCATATCATGCATTGATTTTCTAATTTCATTTTCTGTTGAAGTGTCTTATGTCTTTTTGAGTGTTCCACATCATTCTTTTTGGATTCTTTATTTTATTGGAAATGCAGGTTTACAGAGAGAAGCAGAGGCACAGAAATATCTTCCATCCACTGGTTTATTCACCCAGTGTCCAGAATGGCCAGAGCTGAGCCAATCCAAAGCCAGGGGCTTCTTCCAGAACTCCCTCATGGGTGCACAGTCCCAAGGCTTTAGGCTGTCCTCTACTGATTTCCCAGGCCACAAGCAGGGAGCTGGACGGGAAGCAAAGCATCCGGTATTAGAACCAGTGTCCAAATGGGATCCCGGCATGGTCGAAGTGAGGACTTTAGCTACTAGGCTACTGTACCAGACCCCTTAACTGCCAAGCTATTGCGCCAGACCTCTCCCGTGTAAATTCTCAAATTTACTAGCATTCCTATGTATGCACCCTTAATTCTAATGTAGGTGTACACTAGGTATTACTGTTAAACACTTCAACGATGTGGTAGTAGTATCTTATAGTATAAACAATTCTATATGTAAAACTTGCAAGGTTCATTTCTCAACATGCTTAAGCCTTTAGTATTTTGTCCCAGCTTTTCCATTCTACGATAGCCATACTTCTGTAGGACAATATTCTACAAGCAATTCTCTTCCTTAATAACCTGCTTATTTGCTTGATTTACATTTTGAAACAATCATGTAAGACTCCAAATTAAGACATTCTATAAATAAAAACATACCACATTTTGGCCCAGGCGCAAGTGATGGTGAGTGGCCACGGCATTTCTGCAGACCCTGGCCTCTGCTGCTAGGGGGTCTTCAACAGTGGAGCCGACCCTCGACGCAGATCCCAGGGGTCTCTAGCAGCTGAGGCGACCCTCGCCGCTGCTGCCGGGGGTCTCCAGCAGCAGTGGAGAACTGAAGAGAGGGGGCACAGCAGGGCTGGTAAGGCCAGGAGCAAGGTAAGGGGAGGGAGTGCGGCATGGCTTGAGACCCTCCCCGCACTGCGAGGGGAAGTCCAGGAGCAGCAGAGACCCACGCTGTGGCACCCGGGGGTCTCCATCAGCATTGGCGACACTCGCCTCGGCTGGTAGGCGTCTCCAGCAGCAGCAGAGACCCTCGCCTAGGGTGCTGGGGGTCTACAACAGCGGAGGCGACCCTCGCCTTGGCTTGCAGGGGTCTCCAGCAGCTGCGGAAAGGGGAGGGGATGGGGTGGGGTGCAGCTGGAGAGTCCAGGCTAAAGGGAAGGGGAGGGGGGTCAGCAGGGCTACAGCCCTTTGCTGCGCCACAAGGGGATCCAACAGCAGCAGCGACCCTGGCCTCGGGTGCTGGGGGTGTCCAGCCGCGCGGCGACCCTCGCCTCCGCTGCATGGGGTCTTCAGCAGTGGCGGTGAGCGGAGGGGAGGGGGCACGCTGCAGCTGGAAAGCCCAGGAGCAAGGGAAGGGGAGGAGGCGAGGCACTGCTGCAACCCCTAGCTGTGCCATGAGGGGATCTCCAGGAGAATTGGCAACCTTGGCCTCGGTTGGCGGGGGTCTCCAGCAGCGGTGGCGACCCTCGCCTCAGCTGCTGAGGGTCTCCAGCATTGACTAGGCGAGGGGAGCTGAAGCAGCGCAGCCAGGCTGGAGAGCCCAGACACAAGGGAAGGGGAGGGGCCTTGGCCCAGGGGAAGACACACGCTTTGGCTTCCAGTGGTCTCCAGCAGCAGCTACCCTCGCCGCTGCTGACAGAGGTCTGCAGCAGTGGTGGCGAGCTGAAGAGAGGGGGCGCAGCGGGGCTGGTAAGGCCTGGAGCAAGGGAAGGGGAGGGAGCGCGGCATGGCTTGAGACCCTCCCCGCACTGTGAGTGGAACTCCAGCAGCAGCAGAGACCTTCTCTGCTGCACCTGGGGGTCTCCATCAGCATTGGCGACCTCGCATCGGCTGCCAGGGGTCTTCAGCAGCGATGGTGACCCTGGCCTTGGCTTGCAGGGGTCTCCAGCACCAGCGGTGACCCTCGCCTTGGCTTGCAGGGGTTCTCCATCAGCAGCAGTGACCCTCGCCTCGGGTGCTTGTGGTCTCTAGCCGACTGGCCAGGGGAGGGGTGGGAGCAGCCCGCCAGGATAGCTCAGGCACATGGCGAGGGGAGCCTAAGAGGCATGGTGCATCTGGAGAGCCCAGGCGGAAGGGAAGGGGAGGGGCCTCGGAATGGCTGCAGACCTTCTCCTCGGCTGCCAGGGGTCTCCAGCAGCAGAGGCAACTCTCGACGGGGACCCCGCTGCTGAGGTCTCCCCTTGGGGAGGCCCTCACAACTGCCCTGTGTGTGTGGTATGGAGTGGTGATTGTTGGGGTGGAGTGGTCCAGGGTGGTGTCCCAGTGGGTCAAGAATCAGCCTGCCAGGCAGATGGCCTGCATGGGTGCTGCTTCAGATCCTGGCTGCTTCCCCCGCAGGCCAGCTCCCAGCCGATCCTCCTGGGAGAGCAGTGGAGGATGGTGCAGGGCTTTGTGCCCCTGTGCCCCTGTGCCCAGGGGGACACCTGGAGGAAGCTCCTGGTTCCCGGGATTGTCATGGCCCAGCCTCGGCTGGCTCTGGTGCCGGTCCTTGGGGAAGTGAGCCAGCAGGTGCAAGAAAGATTGCTCTCTCTTCCTCTCTGTTCCTCTGTGTTTCAAAGCAGTCCCACGTCAGCATGGGCACGGGCACTGTGGGAGCTGCATTCCCACGTCAGCGTGCCCATGGGCGTCTGGGAGTTGCAGTCCGACGTCAGCGTGCCCACAGGCACTGTGGGAGCTGCAGTCCACGTCAGTGTTCCCACCTGTGTCTGGGAGTTGGAGTCCGACTTCAGCGTGGGCAAGCACACTGTGGGAGCTGCAGTCCCACGTCAGAGCGCCTGAGTACTCTAGCCTCTGGAGTCGTGAGGCATTTTGGGAAAAGAAGTTCCACTAGGTAGCCTTCCATAGGCCGCTCTGGGACAAGAGACACCATCCCCTTGTCTCTCAAAGTGTATCGTGGGATGTATATTCCCAGCACCTCTTTTGCCGCCAGGCCAAGGCCAAGCCGAGCACAGTCGAGTACAGCCGAGCACAGCCGAGCTCAATCGAGCAGGTATGCAGTGCAGTGTCCGGGTTGCAGCGCCAGATGGTCAGGCTTTTTGGAGCACATTTGGGAACTTGTACTGTAGGTGGAAAAAGCCATGAGCAGGTATGACGTTGGCGGGGGAGCCACCTGGGCCTGGACAAGGGAACGCTTTCAGGGCCTGTGCTCCCGACAGCACGGGCCTGGATCCCTGGACTGTTTCCCAGCAGCCTTTCCTGCGTTCTACCCTGAACCCTTCTTTAGGGGAGGTGCACCCTTGCATCCCTGCCCTCTACTCAGGCACCCGTCGCCCCTTTCCCGCTTGTCCCTGCCTTGGCCATGCACCCCATCCCCTTGGAGAGGCCCTCACAACTGCCCTGTGTGTGTGGTATGGAGTGGTGATTGTTGGGGTGGAGTGGTCCAGGGTGGTGTCCCAGTGGGTCAAGAATCAGCCTGCCAGGCAGATGGCCTGCATGGGTGCTGCTTCAGATCCTGGCTGCTTCCCCCGCAGGCCAGCTCCCAGCCGATCCTCCTGGGAGAGCAGTGGAGGATGGTGCAGGGCTTTGTGCCCCTGTGCCCCTGTGCCCAGGGGGACACCTGGAGGAAGGTCCTGGTTCCCGGGATTGTCATGGCCCAGCCTCGGCTGGCTCTGGTGCTGGTCCTCGGGGAAGTGAGCCAGCAGGTGCAAGAAAGATTGCTCTCTCTTCCTCTCTGTTCCTCTGTGTTTCAAAGCAAATAGCACAGAGGAAGGCTGGCATGCACACAGGCAGGCAGTCAGGCAGGAAGAGATAGACACCTGCTGCCCTCCTGGGAGGGAGCGTGCTGTGTGCTGTGTGCTGCGTGCTGTGTGCTGTGCTCTGTCTCTACTGCTTTTTCCTGTGAATGCAGACCCCGAGGGCGTATGTAGGGCTTCCATAATGGGACTCCTTTGCAACTTGTAAAGAGTGTGCTTGACAGAGAAGGTCTCTGTGGCTGGGGCTGCTTCCCTTTACTTGGCAGCAGTTAGGAGGAGCATCCTGCAGTGAGTGCCGGTGGCCACGAGAGGGCAGGCGAAGCTGCCCTTTCTACCCCTGTTTCTCTGAAACTTGAGGAAAAGTAAGTGAAGAGGCTATTTTAGAAAGTATAAATTAAATAGAAACGGTTTTGCCAAGCATTTGGATTAAAGAACAGCTACTAGTAAGTATGTTTCTAGGGCTGCATCTTACTGTCACCCTGGGCCATTCCACAACATTTCATTATGTTTCTCCTACTACCAAACTGAAGCTCATTCTCTCCCTTTCCCTTTATTTTGTTTTGTTTCTAAGTTTTGCTTCTATTCACCATCTGCAATATCGGATCATTTTGGGCCTAGTTGTTATGACAGTCTATCTGGTGGCCATGGTGGGCTCTATCCTACCTCTTACTTTTTACAAGAGAACTTCCCCATCATCTCATTTATTATTTCCGGTAGGCTTAAGAACAATAGTTTTATCATACTGTTTATGGGTGTGGGATATTGGGTCTAACAACTTGGACTAACTCATTCACAATCATACAGTCATGAAATACCAGGGCTGAGCTCGTTGTCCCAGTTTTTTGTTTGTTGGGTTTTTTGGTTTTGTTTTGTTACTCTAAACTTTTGTAGTTGGTGGAAACAGATTGTGTGAACGAATGCTGCAATCCCAGGAGGTAACCAGACGGAGGAAGGGGGTGTCATGAGTGAGTGCTTTGCAGAGTGATGACATCACGCCAGCTGATACAAACAACCTGCCCATTGGATCTGCATGTCACTTTCCTGTAAGAGCCCACCTGATGTTTGTAACCAAGTGACAGTAAGGGGTGTTAGTGTATGTAAAGGTGGGAGAATGGGGAGTTCTAGTGTCTGGAAAATACCTGCAGGTGGTGCCATTAGTTCTTTGTAAAGTGCTGGTCTTAAAATGTGAAACCCAAAAGGAAAAGTTCTTGTGAAGCTTTAGGAAAATTAACAGACACTTGAATACTGGGTACCTTTGGGTACAATCATGTTTGAATTTTTGACCTTGAACTTGATTTGAATAAAGTCCTATTTTGTGAAGATACTAAAAGTTCTGGGGAACTAAATCCCAGGCTTCAACTTCCTTCAACAGTTCCTTTGTCATTTATTAGCTTAAGCTGCCTTTCTATTTTCAAATATAGGCAGTTCATCTTCTGTATAGATTCCCAATACAGTAGGGATTAAAAGTTGCTCAAAGCTAGGCAGTAAAACTTTCAGCCAAGAAAAAATCAAACGTCTGGATGGCCCAAGGGAGCAACTGACATTTCAGTTTTTTAAAAGATTTATTCCCTGAATATTTCAAGTTTAAACATAGGCTTTGGATTAGTGCAACTTGGGTTCTGTGTCACTTATTCCATATTACCTCAGTATTATATTATGGATTCAATTTCTTGCTCAGTTTTTGGAAATGGAAGACAAATTAAGTTGTCAGGCAGGACTTTAACCTGTAGTTTGCATTTCCTGTTCTTGAATTGTAGTGCTAGAGTCTTCAATGTTATTAATTTTTGCTAACGTGAGTAAGGAAGTGAAGTCCCAGGACTGTTTGGAAAACAGGATGAGCTTTAGTTAGGGAGGGTGGGGGTGTGTGAAATGATGGGTTTAATAAGGGAAGTGAATAGGAAGCAGCAACAAGATGGTCATGTTACATTTGTTGAAACCAGAGATTCTGAAAATATAGAAGTCACTTCAGAAAACAAGGACCTTGTAGGTATCATTCTCCTGTCTACTTCTCTTCCCCCCCAAAGTACTAATGTTGAAACAATTTTGATTTGATGGTGATACCGTTTATGGAAGGATTGTTTTTTTTTACTGTAGAGGTGAGTCCTGTTTGGATAGAATTTGTACACAGATATAGTGAACATCTTTGGAAGTTATGTCACCAGTGACCGTGTGCTTTAAATCACTTGCGTTATTGTTATGATGATGATGATGATGATCAAGGCAATTGCAAAGCACTTACCCTTGAACATCTACCAAAAGTCTGAGGCTCTATGACATAATGTTGATGGATTGTGTTGTTGAAGAATTAACAAGATGAATGCCCTTTTCCCTACGGTTGTATGTACTTACATCTTAAACTTATTGCTAAAGAAGTAGGTGTCAGAGCGGCTGATTTAATTGTGCTCAGTATTTTGTGACAAACCACGAAAGAAATTCCATTAGTCAAGATATTTGCCGTTCTAATGAAGAGTAAAATCTGATGATTTAATAATGTTGGGATTATCTCATAACTAGTTGTTTAATTAAAGATCAAACATGCTAATGTGATTAGTAGATCTTATTATGAGACCTAATTAGGCCAGGGTTAAGCAAGAACTTCTGGCCCATTATCTCTTTCTGTATAGCTACAAACTACAAATGGTTTCTCTATTTCAGTTGTTACAATAAATGTCTTATGTGCATGAAAAGTATGAAATTCTAATTTTGGTGTCCATCTATAAAACTGTATTGCAGCGTAGTGATGTTTATTCATGTACATTGTCTACAGCTGCTTTCAGTTATAAAGGCAGAATTCTACAATTGTATGTAAGCATACAAAGATCATATAGCCCACAAAGCCTAAAACATTCAGTATTTGTAGAAAAAGCTGACATTTCAGATAAACTGTAGTGTCTTTCACATTTGTCCACTTCTTCACATTTCAACATCCATTATCCTGGTCTAGATCTTAGTTCTATATTGCCAAAATTGTTGCAGAAACCTCACAACTGGTATTCACATTCCTGGTTTTCCTTACCTTATCTTCCTAAAATATGCACACTTAAATATTTAATGATGTCTCCGTATTTACAGAAGAACCTACATAGTTCAACGCAAAGTGCTTCTTGGGTCACTCTACACTTCAGGGAAGGCTCCACCTGCTTGCTCATTATAGTCTATACTTAGGGTAACCATCTGATTTTTCCAGAAGGGATAAGTAAGTGTGAAAGAGGCCTTTATAGTCATTGAATTGAGAAAACAAGTGTAAAGCAATATTATTCTAGGCACATCGGGGTATATATATATATATATATATATAGCGCCATATTACCAATTTTTCATCTGGTTGCTACACATTCCTGATCTCTATATGTACTTGTTCTTTTACTTCTACTAGAATTTCTTTTCCTCTTTGTATAAATATCTACCTGAAACATTTTTCCAAATCCAGTTTATAAAGAGCCATGTCTATGCACCTGTACTCATACATAATCTCTTTCTCCCACTGCACGCGCACACACACACGCGCGCACACACACACACATACACACATACACCTATAGTGTACAGCACTAGTTTCTTTGAGACATAATCCTTAGCAAACACCATATTCCTCATGGATCTATATAGCACCATGCCATTTGCAGTATATATTTGATGAATCAATGAAGACTAGATTGTGGAGACTAGTATTTGAAGTATTCAATTTCTGAATCTTCCATTTTAATATGATTAAGTAGTAAGCAAAACTAGGTTTCTGAGAACTGAGGACACATCCTTGAGTGCCAGTATAGAAGTGTAGCAGGATGGATTAAAGTGCAGGTATAAACTTTGGGATCCAGCCTTCCTGAGACTGCATTATGATTCTGTCACTAATAGGCTGTATTACCTTGGGCTAGTTACTTTCTTCTCCTTACCTTCTTGCATCTGTAAAATGTGGGTGATCATAGTAGTTACTTGATGGAATGATGGCTGAATAATCAAGTATTCCAAGAACGCAGTGACTGCTCTATGAAAGTTCACTGCTGGGAGAATCAAGATGACAGAATAGGGTAAGCACACGTTTAAACAGATGGAGAAACATTTAATCAGGATGAAGCAGAGAGGACACATTCCAGGAAATAGAGAAAAGAACAACAGCAGAGGGATGCCTGGAGACTGACAGACACAGGAAAGCAGCAGACACAATGGTGTGGTGTTGCAGTGATGGATACTCCAGCGGCATTCAGCTGACGGCAATCGGAACTCCACCAGCAACCAGGTGGGAAGGGACTTGCACTGGAAACTTGGGAGGTGAACCCAAAGAACTGGCCGTCCTGCTAGTCCATTTGATTTGACCAGGAGCAGAGACAGAGCAGCAGATCCCAGACAGGCAGTGCGAGAACAGCGTGGATTCACAGCCCAGTCAGCCCCATAGAGCCGAATTGGGCGCCATTTTGCGTAAGGAGACAAAAGCAAGGGAAAGGACTGAGCATAAGTTGAGCTGGGAGTGAACTCGTTTCTTCTTTTTTTTTTTTTTTTGCATTTTTTTATTTAATTTTGAAAATTATATTGTTGACAATCTTTACATAGTTAATTATGGTAAAAAGGTTCAGGAGCTATAGGGAGGTGGGTAAGACTATTATGTCCATATTGTTTCCTTCTTGTATCTGAGGTAAAGGGGGTTATTGAGGGAGAAGCCCCTCCCAGTTTCCCACCCACCCCAAGTCCCGGATGTGGGGCATGCTCTGAGATCCTTGCTCAAGTGGTTTTAATAGTTCATCAGTTATGAATCGCTGCCATTTTCACCACTCCAAGCACGAGGGGGTTGTTGAAGAATCCACTGATTGACATAGTCATAGAGTCTTCATTTGCCCAGTATTTCGCTGGCAACATAGAGCTGAGGTGGTTGATTGACTTGTTCTTTCTTCTGTCTTTTCTTGGCCAGGGTTCTGAGTCCAGCATTTCGATTGGGGAGAACCCCAAAGAAATTGTGAGGTATTTATAGACCAGATTCTCGTATGTTCTAGCAAGCACAGGGCCCGGCACAGTCCATCTCCTGGATCAGCTGGTGGTTGCAATTGCTGGGTTGGTTCTGTTTTCAGGCCCAACATAAACTGGGACCAATGGCTGTTGCAGTCCAGCCTGGTTCTGCCCAGTACATACTAGGCCCTCACACATACCAGTGGGAGCTGCACAGGGAGGGGAAGGAGGCGTGGCGTGGCTAGAGACCACTGGAGACAGGGCCACAGTCCTCACTCTGGACCCCGGGAGACAGGGCCCGGTCCTCTCTCCGGACCCCAGGAAGCAGGGCCCCGGTCTTCCCCCTGACACCTTGGACAGGCCCTGGTCCTCTCCAGAACTCTGAGACCTTGGACAGGTCCTGGTCCTCTCTCTGGAACTGGAGACAGGGCCACGTTCTCTCCTGGACCCAGGAGACTGGATCCCGGTCTTTTCCCCGGAACACGGTAGACAGGGTCCTGTCCTCTCCTGGAGCCCTGGCGCCTCGGGTGCGCTGGGACCCTCGCCTCGGGTGCTGGGGTTCTCCAGCAGCAGCAGCGGTGACCCTCGCCACGGCTCCCGAGGGTCTCCAGCAGCAGCAGCAGCGGCGAGGGGAGGTGTGGGGGGGGGGCTGCTTGGCTAGAAAGCCCAGGCTGAAGGGAAAGGGAGGGGGCGCGGCATGCCTGCAGCCCCTAGCTGCGCCAGGAGGGGACAAAGCCAATTGTTTTTTGCAGCCCTAGCCAGAGAGAGCCGACCCCTTGCGGTGCGTCACTGCTAGAGGAGGCAATTCAGAACCAGCACAGCTCCAAACTCAGACACTGCTTTCCCTGGGATGCGCCGGGGTGGGGGGCCGCCAGCTAGGAGCTGGCGGGTGTGGGGGAAGCAAATGTGTCTCAGGCGCGCATCAGCCTGAGAACGTGAAGAATTATCCGCGGGATTATCCGCGCGGTCCACACGGTCCAGCCAAGGGCACGGGCAAGCCTGCTTAGTTGGCTAGCTTTCAGAGCAGCTCTCCAGAGGCAGCAAAGTTCTGCTCACCAATGGGGAAAAAAAAATCCGGAAGGCGGGGGAACAAAGCTTGGTTCATTCTCAACATCGCACATCCCGGGGACTCTATTGCCCCTTGGCTTTACTCAGAGTTTCTGCTTAAGGTCTCTCTCAGCTGGTCCAGGCGGCAGGGAAGGCACCGGTCTCCTCCTTGCCGGGAAGGGGGTGGCGGAGGCGGGTTGGGCTTGGCCCCACCCGCCTTGTCTTTCTTGTCTTTGCTGCCGGACTGTGCTGGGTTCTGCCGCCTCAGCCTTCCCGCGGCTTTTGTGTTGTCTTCCAAAGTTAGATTAACATTCCTGCCTTGAAATTTTTAAAAATATCGTTATTTTGGTAAATGTGCTACTTTACATCCATAAGTGGCTTTAAAATAACTCCAGAAAGTCACTTATAATTACCACTGAAAAAGCATGAAAATTAGCTTCTGATCTTGTGCAAACCTGGTTAGGTTTGTTGGCTCACCCCTTTCAGAGTGTGACTACAGGATACTCACCCTTCAAAAATCAAACTTTCAAAAAAGATTTATTTATTTTTATTGGAAAGTCAGAGATACAGAGAAGAGAAAGGAAGATGTTCTGTCCTATGATTCACTCCGCAAGTGACCACAACTGCTTTCCCAGTTCACAAATAGGGAGCTGGATGGAAGCGGGGCTGCTGGGATCAGAACCATATGGAATCCTGGCACGTTTAAGGCAAGGACTTGAGCCGCTAGGCCACCGCGTTGGGCCCCCAAAATGAAACCTTTTAACGTAAAGAAAACTCAATTTCTAAATGCGTCCTAAGAATCTACTAAAGATGCAAAGCCTCTCCTGTGTATTGTTTGAGAACAGTAAGAGCATCTAATTCTGTGTTGCTATAAAATGTCTGGTAAAAAAAAAAGGAAGCTGATCAAAGTAAAAATGTAATTAATAATAGTTATTATATTTTACTGTCCCCTGAAGATTTGCATGTATTGCTACTGCAGAGTTCCAAAGAATACATAAAATACATTTTCCCCAAATCATGCCCCCAACCTCATCTGAAAATAATTGATGATAGAGCTGGTGACGTGGCCTCAAGGACTAAGCCACCATCGGCATCATCAACATCCCGTGCAGGTGCTGCTTTGGGTCCAAGCTGCTCTACTTTCAATCCCTCTTCCCACACTAGTACCTGGGAAAGACAGCCCAAGGATCACACTGAAAGTGTGAGGGGAAGCCTGTGTTGACTAAAGGAGACTCCAGTTGCGTCCTCTATAGCTTTGATGTGGACGCATATACATGCCACTGCATGAAATCGCACAGCATCTAGTAACAGTGTCTGTTGATTTTTACTCAAGGGGTACTTCCAGTGGAAGCGTCATTTTTTAAAAAGAAAAATCATAAAGGAAAAGGAAAGAAGGAAGGAAGGAGAGAGAGAGAGAAAGAAAACAAACTTTGAGGGTGGGCATGATGGCCCAATTGGCTAATCCTCCAATTGTAAGCACCAGGACACTACTGATTCCTGTCCTGACTGTTCCAACTCCCTTCCAGCTCCCTGCTTGTGGCCTGGGAAAGCCTAGAGGATGGCCGCAGTCCTTGGGACCCTGAACCTACATGAGAGATCTGGAAGAAGCTCCTGGCTTCGAATCAGCTCAGCTCTGCCCTTCGGGGTCATTTTTGGAGTGAACAAACAAATGGAAGATCTTTCTGTCTCTCCTTCTCTCCGTAAATCTGCCTTTCCTATAAAAGTACATTTTTTAAAACTCAAACTGCAGTTTTATTTTTTTGCTACTGTATTCAAGTGTCTTTTTTTTCAAACACCCCTTTTCTGCCACTCACGCAGAAGGGCATTTAAGCAAAGCAAAATGAAAATATCTCTATGGTCTCAGGAGCATTGTTGTAATTTTAGGGGCAGGCCTGGTTCTTGGCAGGGAACGAGTGTAGCTTGGATGCATTCCAATCAGGGCACAAAAATCAGCTCTAAGGGCTTTGAAGCATAGAGAGAACGCTTCACCAGCTCTGGTTTCGTAATTCCACCCAGGAGGGAAAGCTTTCACCGAGTTCCTGTTCCAGGGATCACCATTTTCTGCGGGTGCGCCTGTGAGCGCGCGCCCAGGTGTCCCAACCTGAGTGCACTGGTTAGTCAGGTGCGCGTGTGTCTTGATTTCAATCAGAGTTGTTGTAGGTTTCAGCGGCCTGTCCATCAACTAGTATTTCTGGAGAAGCTCTAAATCCAGACACCTGCTACCCAGCGTCCTCCACCCGCCCGACTCATGGGAGGTGGAATGGAGAATAGCGCAGGTGTGCGCACTCAGGTGAGCGGCGCGCCCAGGGCCAGGAGCCTGGGACCAGGGACCAGGGACTGGGGAAGGCCAGCGTCGGGCCCAGAGGAGCACAATGCCGCGGGTGAGTGACCCCAGTGGAACCCGGAGTCCACTGAGCCCCGGTCTCTCTGCCACTAGCCTGGCGGGCTGAGGTTTAAGCTGGCGGGGAGGCTCTGAGCTCACGGGATGGGGCAGCGGGTCCGGTCTGTGGCTTCAAGCTCCTTAGGTTTAGTCTGAGTGTTTGGGCAGCGGCGGAACGGTGATCTAGTTCCTGGCTACTACAGCACTCCAGAAGGGAGGGGGGGATTCAAGTTAGAAAGCTACCGGGCAGATATTTTCAAGTCGCTCTCTCTGGGCCCAGACCCATGGTCCCAAACGCTGGGACTCCAGAAAACTTTTGCGACTAAGTGAAGACCTCCTAAGGCACCCGAGGTGCGGTTCTGCCCGAGTTCCACATTCGTTTAATTGGCGTTAATTAGAATACTCCGTTGGTGAAAAAGTCAGTCTGGATTTGGGTCTTTGACTTCATATCCCTTGTTTTCGCGTTCGTAAATAGTGGTGATAGAATATGACAAAAGTACACCGTTGGGGAATTTTTTGGTCAAGTTCAAGAAGTAGCACCGTTACCTCTGTCTAGACTTCAAAGTGGACTTTAAAATACTGTGTGTCTCACACTTTCCAATTCCATTGTGAGGGTGAAGTGAGCAGGGAACATTGAGTTTTTTAATGTGGTGGTAAGGTGTTGCAAAACCAGGGCTTGTTTCCTGAAAAAAAAAAAAAATAGAGAGCTCAGACAATTATCAAAGTTTCTGGACATTTCTCTTGTGGTTTGATTCTTGAAATTTTCAGTATGGGAGCCCTTTGGTGCTGTTTAAATTTGTACGGAAAACAGACTCCTGAGTACAGACCCTTTGTTTAGTTTGTACTTTGCAACCTGACATTTGACAATGGTTGGTTCTAAATAGTTGTGCTTTATCGGCACAATGGAGTTTGGCATTTTTTTTTTTTTGTAAACTTGTTCAATTAGGATGCACTTTGCTGGTAATCTTCCTGCTGTATTTGTAAAGTTTTGTTTTGAAATGCTGTTTTACTCTGACCTGAAAGAAGTGGAACGTACAGTTAAAATTTTGTGTTGAGGAAAACAATAGAAGGCTTAAAAAAAACTTTGAAGTGGGATTCTTTGAATGTTTAAGTCTTTTTTTTTGCACAAGCTGCTTTCTTGGTAAAGACTGTTTCTTGTTCTTTGTGTGGGTAAGTTCCAGCCCCTTCCCTGTTCCCCAGGGGCCATCAGCACAATGGTCCCTTCAGTTCTCAAGCCAGAAGCAGAGAAATCTATCCTTTCCTGAATCTCCCCCATCCAGTGTATCCACGCTTCTGGTCAGTTTTCACCATCAGCCACCCTGAGCGCCCTAGGCTGCAGGATCCTGTGCCTTAGTGCTGTGCTGGATGTAAGCAGCCAGAAATGAACCAAGCTCAAGCAGTGCTTGCCCACATGATTGTGGCAGAGTCAGGGAGGCAGGTTCCCAGCCAAGAGGAATTAGGTGTCAGAATGGGAAAGCTTTGGAGATGCAAGGAGGCACTGGCTTCCTTTACAACAGGTAGCCCTGGAAGATCTACCTGACAAGCTGAGATGGGGAGGAACCAGTCACAGGGAAAGGGGCAGGGAGACTGCAGCCTGGCCTTGGAACAGTTGTGCTGGGAAGGGCTTGGCTTATCCGAGGTCTCGGCAGCAAGGGAGGGTTGACCTAGAAGTCAGCCAGAGATCAGACCACGCAGAGACCTGCAGATGACAGCCAAAGGTTTAGGTTGATTCTGAGAGGAGGGACAGCCATGGTAGGGTTTTCAGCAGGCAGGACTGGGGCTGCCAGGTAGAGGATAGGAGTTGCAGGATAGGAGGTAGAGGATGAGAGTAGGAGGCCCCGCTGGGTGCTCTCCAGAGGTTTGACCTCAGCTCCAGGCATCCTTTAGAGGTGATAGTTAAGAATGTTACACAAGTGTATGTACTTAAAACAGGTCTTGGATAATGTTTAGTTAGAAAACAAATCAATCTCAAAATGGCCAATTTGTGAATTCATCAGCTTCCATTGTTTGTAATGGAATTTTAATTTTTTTCTACTAGGATCATTTGTGTGACTTTATGAGCATTTTAGGGTTATAAGATTGCCAGCATTGCTAAGAATTTTCACCTGTAGGATCACATGTTTCCAGTCAAGTGGGTCTCCAACTTTAGGGTGTGTCAGCATCACGGGACAGGCTCTCTGCTGCCTCTGAGTATTAACAAGCCGAGAAACTTCGATCACTTGTTACGTGATTGCCTCCTATTCAACATTGTTCCGTGCTGACCTCTATTTCACATTGAATTATTACAGATAATATGAACTAGATATATTATAGAATGTTCTGGGGTAAGGAGTAATTTGCACACTGTTGCCTTTCCAGCTTCAGTCACTCATTACCGACGCATTTGATTGTAATAGATTTCAGAAAGTCAAAGAATACTTTGAACAGAAAGAGAGCCATTCCCCCCAAAAATACAGTCGTCTGCTCTTACAAAAGCTCGATAGCTCCATCAATAAGGCAAGTATGTTTTGCTTTCTGGTGTGCCCAAAGTACCTGCATTGAACTGCCGACGTGAGTGGTGACGCAGTGTGGTCTCCTGCCTAGGAGCTGGATGAGCATGCCTTTGGGCATATCTTCCTGCTGCTCACCTGTGGTCGGCAGTTCTTCATGGATGGTCCTGAAGAAGATGAGCCTTTACTAATTCAGCAGGGACTGATCCCAAAGATAAGTGTCACCTTGTCACTGCTTGAAGCTCTGGGTAACCTGAAGGATTAGGGTGGGTTTAGTTGTGTTACATTATTCTGTCCCATGGAGACCAAATCAGAGAAGAAATCAGTATCCCCTCTTTGCCACATCTGTATCCCCTCTTTGCCACATCGGTATCTCCACTTTGCCACATCTGTATCCCCACTTTGCTACATCTGTATTCAACAAATATATGGTGGGGAGGGAGATGGAATGGTGACAAAAAACAGTTTTTGATGGGGAGAGCTGGAGTGGTGACCAAGGTATTTTATTTTTAAAAAAGATTTTTTTTATTGCAAAGATTTACAGAGAGAAGGAAAGACAGAAAGATCTTCCATCTGATAGTTCACTCCCCAAGTGTCCATAATGACCAGAGCTAAGCTGATCCGAAGCCAGGAGCCAGGAACTTCTTCTGGGTCTCCCACGCAGGTGCAAGGTCCCAAGGCTTTGGGCTGTTCTGTACTGCTTTCCCAGGCCACAAGCAGGGAGCTAATGGGAAGTGGAGCAGTCAGGATACCACCCGGCACCCTTATGGGATCCTGGCAGTTGCAAGGCCAGGATGTAACCACTGAGCTATCACACTGTGCTGAACCGAGGTATTTTAAAGCATAGCTTCATGGGATAGTGGACAGTGCTTGCCACCTTCTGTAATGCCAAGCACGGGCACCAACTTGCTCGACTTCCAATCCAGCTACCTGCTAATGTGTTTGGGAAAAGCAGCAGAAGATGGCCCAAGTGCTTGGACCAATGCACCCCATGTGGGAGACCAGGATGCAGTTCTAGCTTTGCCAGCGCAGCAGCTTTCTGTGGGTGGGAGGGGGGGGGAGAAAAGCAAGGAGAAGGAGCTATTTTCTCAGAGAGAGAGAGAGAGCTGTCCATGTGTGTGTGCATGTATGTGTGTGTCCCTGCTTCTGTTACTCTTTCAAATCTTTTTTTTTTTTTTTTTTTTTTAAGAACTAACCTCCCTCAGTTGAGGTCACTTCTTGAGGGGAGGTCCTGGGGTAAGTTGGATCACATTAACATAAAAGAGCATGGAATTTTAATCATGAATTTAAGGATGGAGAAAATAGAGTTTCAGAAGACAGATGATTCAATTCTTTTGATTTTTGGACATCATCGCACCAAAAATGTTTCTCTGAGCTTTGAATTAAACATACCATTTTGTTTCCTTTAACGCAATAAAGGACTCAGTAATATTTTTTATAGACAGTGGATGATTTGGAACATAATTATGTTTCTTGCTGTTGGGATACCACTTGCATTTCTAAATTTTAATATTTATTGCAAAGGTGAGGAGGTTGCAGACCATTGTGGACTTTTGATTAGGATGGAGGGGGTTGGGTTTTGGGGGGCAGTGGGATGGCTGAGAAAAATGTTCCTGCCTTCCCTCCTCTGTCCACAGGGGAAGAGGGTTGGAAGAGTAGAGAGAGAAGGTGTGCCACTCCTTGCCAGGCTACAGTGGTGCCAAGGGATGGAGATGGTTGTTGGCTGTCTCCTTAGGGACCCTGACGGGGGTGCAGGGGAGAGAGAATGTCCTGAGGGAGTTATTTCTCTTGGCTTCTTGCACCAGAGGTGAGAAATTCTAAGGTCTCTTGGCTGCCCGCATCTACCTCAGTGTGCCCACAGACTTAGGCATTCATGCATTTGGAAGGCAAAGTGCCAGAGGGGACACAAAGAAAGATGTTTCATCTGTCGATTGATACCACTGCAGCCAGCGCTGGACCAGGGCAAAAGCAGGAGCTGGGAATCCCTGCTGGGTCTCCCAAGCAGGTGGCACTTGGTCCATCCTCTGCTGCTTTCCCAGGTGTAGTAACAGGGAGACAGGGGAAGCAGAACAGTTGGGATGCCAGCACCACAGGTAGTGGCTTAACCCAGTGTGCCACAACTCTAGGCCCCCAGGTGGTTGAATATAAAGTGAAGGTTTTTCTGATGTAAATGCAGGAAATGTCTCAGACCTTGCCTATGTTACAGTCACCAGTCACGTGGAGAGAGTTAACCATTGCCTGGGCTCTGTCACCAGCAATTTTGATTTCCTGGGTCTAGGATCAGGGAATTTTCAGATAGTGCCAGCTTGTCCCAGTTCCCATTGAGGCTTGTTTGTGATGTTCAGCAGGGTGCTTGATTCTGAAATGCAGTGTTCAAGGCTCTGTAAGGAGCTGTTTATCCAAACTCCTGCTCAGCAAGAGCCGTTTTCTCTTCTGACCTGTCTCAGCAAAAAATGGTCTTCAGATGGCCTTTGCTTTATTGAGTAAATATATTCTAGGAAGGTGACAGAAGTTTTGTTTGTTTTTTCTGACTTACTGATATTTGTGTTGGAAATGGAGGTTTGCAGAGAGAAGGACAGCTGGAGACCCAGAAGCAGCTCCTGGTTTCCAAATGGCTCAGTTTCTGCTGTTGGGGCCATTTGGGGAGTGAACCCACAGTTGGAAGATTTTTCTTTCTGTCTCTCCTTCTCTCCATGTCTGCCTTTTTAATAAACATAAGTCTTTTTTTTAAAGTTTGTTATAAATTATTTCCATCCTAGCAACTTAATATGAAATCGAATATATATTTCTATGAAAAGCCAAACCTTGTTTTAGCCAGCTGTGTTTGACCTAAGAAAGGTAGCCAGGCCTGGGCCCATCGAGTGCCATCAGGGTGGCACTGGGTGGAGCCGTTCTCAGTTCTGCATCTCTGTTGACAGGTTGCTTTCTGCACGTTTCCCCCTGTGTTGAGAAGATCCGTTGAGCTCAGTCCTGTCTTGCCAGTCCCTTCTGAAGCTTTCTGGCATCCATCCTGGCTAAGTCTTCAATTCCTGCTGAGAACCCGAGAGCTTAGGAGGCTCCTGGAGGTTACTGGTTCCATCATGAGTCTTCCGCATGGCAGATGTGAGAGCCAGGCCTACCTGGACATGTGCAGGGAAGAGGAGCTTTAGTCCCATTCTGGTCGCCTGAGAAAATCTAGAGAATTTTCATTGACTAGACTGCAATTACTCAGTCCTGTGTGGTTCCATCTGCATTTTCTGTCTCAGCTACATAGTTTCCTGGTTTGAGAGGATGACAGGATTTCTGACCATGGAAGACCTGGTCTCAGATGTATCTCTGATCAGTATAACAGAAGACTTCCTGGACACTGCTATGGTAAGGCTCTGGGGAACTTGACTGTGCATGCCCCTTTGGAAGTGGACAGGAATAGCAAAGCTTCATCCAGGTCTCTTCCACGGGTACAGGAGCCCAGGCACCTGGGCCATCCTTTGCTGCTTTCCCAGGCGCATTTGCAGGGAGCTGAATCAGAAGTGGAGCAGCCAGGACTCAGAACAGCTGCCATCCAGGAGGCCACTCTGTAGGTGGTGGGGGAGCATGCCACACCACAGAGCTGGACCCTCGAGGTTATTTTCAAAGCCTGAATTTCTGTAAGATGTGCGTTTCATTAAAAGACTTTATTATCAGAGTATCATTTAAAGAATAACTGTACATCAACACACATGTCCGTGTTAAAAGAAAAATGGCTTATTTACATATGTACAAATAGCCACTTGCTCATTGTATTCAGGTGGCTGAGGTTCACATAAGCTTTCTCGAAAGTTCTTTAAGGGCACCCTCTACCTCTACTAACATGAACGTTACAGTTTAGAATGCTGCTTTAGAATAATAGCTGAAACCTTTCTTTTTATTAGGTTATTTCCAGATGCAGTAGAAAAGGTAAGTCTATTATTAGCTACCAATTGGCTACCTATTTTAATTAATATTACAATACAGAGACTATTGAAAGTGGGGTTAAATATATTTGAATTTATTGAGAAAGCATATGATAGTGTTGAAATACATTTTGTTGTGAAAACCTGTTTATTTGCCTGGTTGTGTTTGTAGTTGCTGCTGTCGCTAAATGGCTGCTAAGCTTTGTTCAAGTCGTGAAAAACCAGGTTGGTCATTGCACACCAGCAGCATGGTCAGTGCTGTGGTTCCCACTGAGGCAGCAGCGGGGGCTGGTAGGTCCTGAGAGGATGGATTGGGAAGTTTGGCCGTCTCAGCTCTCCTGTTTCTGGGTAATCTCTTTGGCATGTGGCCACTGAAGTGCCATCTGCCACAAAGCCCTCCTCATGCCACCACAGTTACTCAAACCTAGAGGCAGACCAAGAGGAAAACCAGGCCAGTGTAGCTGTTGCTGACTTGACCTGAATTTGCTTTGGCTGCTTTCCTCCTTTAAGAGTATAAAGGTAAGGATTCTAGAAAAGGAAACTGGGGACTAGGTGGTTGATTTTTTTTTTTTTCCAACGTGGCTCACAGAAAAGACGATTTTGATACTTTCAATTATTATGAACTCCAAGGTATATTTAAAACCTTGAACCATTTCAGAAACTGGGGACCTCTTGCAACAGATACATTCTTTTTGTGTGATACACCTTTTTGATTTTTCATGTTCAAGAGTGGTTATTGACGATGTCTGGTCACGGGGGATTTCAGACTTGTTACCAGCTGTGCTGTGTTTGTCAGAGGTCTTCACCATCTGTCAGTGGACTCCACATATCTTCAAGTTAATTTTTTTTTTGTTAACTTCATAAATGATAATTGTGGTCTTTAAAAATTGGCAGAAAAAGTATTTTCCATTGTGTATTTGGACATTTGTAGCCCCAATATTCATGTAAAGAGACTTGGAGTGAGTGGACAGTTGGAGAATGAACCAACTGATGAGAGCACTTTCACACTGCTGCTATCTGCTTCTCTGTCAGACTAAACCTTTGCACAATCTTAATTTTTATTGTAATACACAAATGTAAGAAGCATATGGAAATAAGAGGAAATTGTGGGGCCAGTGTAGTGGCTCAACACAGTAACCCTTCACCTGCAAGCACCAAATTCCCATGCGGGCACTGTCCCAGCTGTTCCATTTCCTATTTAGCTCCTTATTTATGCCCTGGAAAAGCAACAGATGATGGCCCAAAGCCTTAGTATTCTGCACCTACATGAGAGACCTGGAAGAAGCTCTTGGCTCTGTATTGGATTAGCTCAGGCTCTTGTGGCCTTTTGGAAGGTAAACCAGTCGATGGAGAGACAGAGTGAAAGATCTTCCTTCTCTCTGTAAATCTGCCTTTCCAATGGAAAAAAAATATATACTTATATATGTAAAAGCCAGAAGCTAGGAGTTTCTTCTGGGTCTTCCATGTGGATGCAGAGTCCCAAGGCTTTGGGCCATTCTCTGCTGCTTTCCCTGGCCATAAGCAGAGAGCTGGATGGGAAGTGGAGTAGCCAGCACATGAACCAATGCGTACATGGGATGCTGGCAATTGGAGGTAGAGGATTAGGCAGTTGAGCCATAGCACTGGCCTCAAAATAAGTATTTTGGAAAAACAAAAGGAAACTAGGGAGAATCAAGATGGCAGAATAGGGTAAGGACATGTTTAAACAGAGAAACGTTAGCCGATGTTAAGCAGAGAGGACACATTCCAGGAAATAAGAGAAGGCAGAATGACAGCAGAGGAGCACCTGGAGAGTGACAGACACAGGAAAGCAGCATATACAACAGTGTGGTGTGGCAGTGACTGATACCCCAGCAGCACTCAGCCAGCGGTGACCTGAACTGCACCTGCAGTGAGAACTCAACTGGCAACAAGGTGGGTAGGAGCGTTTCCCCAGAGCTCAGGAGGTGAACCCAAAGAACTGCCTGTCTGCTGATCTGTTGGATTTCACCAGGAGCAGAAATAGAGTGGCAGGTTCCAGACAGGCAGTGCAGGAACAACATGGACTTCAGGGCCTAGTCTGCCTGCTAGAGCCAAATCAGGCAGCATTTTGTATAGGAAGGCAAAGGCTGTGATAGGACAGCACTGTGCATGCACTGAGCTGGGATGAACTCATTCTGGCTCAGTGAACTGCAACAATGTGGCATCCTACAGGTTCCACCCAAGACAGGTCTGCTTAGAACTCAGTCCTGACTACCAGCAGATCAAGAACTCTAGTAGTGACACATCAGGCACAAATCTGAACAGTGTGGAAAAACTTTACAACTGCAGTGACAACAGTGAGCTGTGCATGTGCAGAGCTGGGAGAGAACTCACTGAGCTCAGTGCATTGCACGGGTCCCACAGGAAAATAATACCAACTATGGCATATGGGTCAAAACAGGTCTGTGTGGCACTCAGACCTAACAGCCAATAGGCTCCAGCAAGATTAGCACCACCATCAACCTAGCTATATAGGACACCTGGTGGCTCCCTAATCCTAGAACCTGCTCCAACCGGAAGTGGAAGAAAGGTTGTACAGACAACGATGCAGCCTCAGCACAGTATCACAGAAGGTGGAGAGTGGTGAGCCAGGAGCTGGGGCTGTCTAGACCATGGCAGATGTCTAACATGAGAACCCAGACTTGGAACTTGGTGGAAAAAGTGGCCCAAGTAACTGCAAACAAAGAGATGTGTGCCAACCACAATAAATAAAATCAAATTGCAGACCTGTGGGTGACAGAGTGTAGAAACCTGTCCCAAGGAAGCAGAAGTACAGTGACCAATAGCAAAAGAGGAGCCACAGTCACAATGAATATTACTGAATACTCTCCAGTAAAGGAGCAAAACCCTTAGCCAACCTCAGAGTTCACTGAGGAAGATATCGAGAAAATGGGGAACACAAAATTCAAAACACTTGTTATGAAACTTCTTATCAACAACAAGAATCATGTAATACTTTAATAGTTTAAGGACTTTAAGGAATATGTCACACTGGAAATGAATCAAATGAAAGCTGATATATCAGAAATGAAAAATACAGTGGAGTGAATAAAAAGTACAGTGGAGAGTCTCCAAAATAGAATAAAGGAGGCAGAAGAAAGAATCTCAGAATTGGAAGATATTTCTTGTCACCAGAAGGAAACAAGCAAAAAGCTGGAATCAGAGCTGGGTCAAGCTAAAAAAATATTTAAGAACTGAAAGACACTATTGAAAGGTCAAGTATAAGAGTTATGCGATTCCCAGAAGGTGCAGAAAGAGAAGTTGGGTTTAAAAATGTATTTAATGGGGCCCGGTGACACGGCCTAGTGGCTAAAGTCCTCACCTTGAAAGTCCCAGGATTCCATTTGGGCGTCAGTTCTAATTCTGGCAACTCCACTTCCCATCCAGCTCCCTGCTTGTGGCCTGGGAAAGCAGTTGAGGACGGCCCAAGGCTTTTGGACCCTGCACCTGTGTGGGAGACCTGGAGGAGGTTCCTGGTTCCTGGCATCAGATCAGCATGCACTGGCCATTGCGGCGCACTTGGGGAGTGAAACATCGGACGGAAGATCTTCCTCTCTGTCTCTCCTCTTCTCTGTATATCTGACTTTGTAATAAAATAAATAAATCTTTTAAAAATGTATTTAATGAAATAATCAGGGAAAATTTCCCTAATCTAGAGAAAGAATTGGGAAACAACATCCTGGAGAGACACAGAACTCCCAACAGGCTTGACCAAAAGTGATCTTCACCATGACACATGATAATCAAGCTCTCTTCAATCAAACATAAGGAAAAGATCCTTAAATGTGCACATGAACAAATCAACTGACATATAAAGGAATGCCAATTAAATTCACAGGAGACCTCTCACAGGAAACTCTGCAGGCCAGAAGAGAATGGAGTGACATATTCCAGATTCTAAAAGCAAAAAATAGTTAGCCCAAGATTACCCAACAAAACTTTCTGTTGTCTTTGTAAATGAAATACAGTTCTTCCACAGTAAAAAGAATATACCTCTTTCAAAACAGCCCTACAAAGGGTACTTAAAGACGGTCTCTTGACAGAGAAGAGAAATAGCACCCACCAAAATCAAAGGCAAATGTGAAGAACATCTCAGTGAAATAACAACAGTAGACTAAATTAATGAACAACCCATTGCTAAAATGACAGAATCAAATTGCCACCTATTCATATTAACCCTGAATGTGAATGGCTTAAACGCATCAATCAAATGTCATAGATTAGCAGACAGGAGTATAGAAACAAAACCCATCTATTTGTTGGCTGCAGAAGACATATCACCAACAAAGATTAACAGAAACTATATCTCATGGATTTTGATTTTTTTTTTAATTCCATCTCTTCAAAACACTTTTTCTTTCCCCTCACTAAATTCTTCAACGACTTATAGATCATACGATAGCATCATTTTGTTAAGGAATATTCTTGATTTTCTTTCTCTTCAACACATTGGTCATTCAGTAGCGTGTT